>NW_025727349.1:0-300000 GCF_021461385.2 Schistocerca piceifrons | reverse complement strand
GGGATACAGTAAACCTGAAGTGAAGCATCGGAATCTATAACTAGTGTCACAGGAAGGGTTCAAACCATAGACAGTAAGAAGGGCCAGTCTTCTTGTACTTAAGTCGGCATTGTGCCTTTTGTATTTAATTCCGATGCAATTTTCGTGTTTCATCGTCAATAAGAAGGTCAGAGGAATACAGTAAACGTGAAGTGAAGCATCGGAATCTATAACTAGTGTCTAAGGAATGGTTCAAAACATAGACAGTAAGAAGAGTCAGTTTTCTTGTACATAAGTCGGCATTGTGCCTTTTGTAATTAATTCCGATGCAATTTCTGTTTTTCATCGTCAATAAGAAGGTCACAGGGAGACAGTAAACCTGAACTGAAGTATCGGAATCTATAACTAGTGTCACAGGAATGGTTCAAATCATAGACAGTAAGAAGAGTCAGTTTTCTTGTACTTAGGTCGGCATTGGGCCTTTTGAATATAATTACGATGCAATTTCTGTGCTTCTTCGTCAATAAGAAGGTCTGAGGGAAGCAGTAAACCTGAAGGGAAGCATCGGAATCTATAACTAGTGTCACAGAAATGGTTCAAAACATAGACAGTAATAAGAGCCAGCCTTCTTGTACTAGTGTCGGCATTGTGCCTTTTCTATTTAATTCGGATGCAACTTCTGTGTTTCATCGTCAATAAGAGCGTCAGAGGGATACAGTAAACCTGAAGTGAAGCATCGGAATCTATACCTAGTGTCACAGGAATCGTTCAAAACATAGACAGTAGGAATAGTCAGTCTTCTTGTACTTAATTCGGCATTGTGCCTTTTGTATTTAATTAAGTTTTAATTTCTGTGTTTCATCGTCAATAATAAGGTCAGAGGCATACAGTAAACCTGATGTGAAGCATCGGAATCTATAACTAGTGTCACAGGAATGGTTCAAAACATAGTCAGTAAGAAGAGTCAGTGTTCTTGTACTTAAGTCGGCATTGTGCCTTTTGTATTTAATTAAGATGCAATTACTGTGTCTCATCGTCAATAAGAAGGTGAAAGGGATACAGTTAACCTGAAGTGAACCATCGGAATCTATAACTAGTGTCACAGAAATGGTTCAAAACATAGACAGTAAGAAGAGCCAGTCTTCTTGTACTTGAGTCGGCATTTTGCCTTTTGTATTTAATTCCGATGCAATTTACGTGTTTCATCGTCAATACGAAGGTCCGAGGGATACAGTATACCTGAAGTGAAGCATCGGAATCTATACCTAGTGTCACAGGAATGGTTGAAATCATAGTCAGTAAGAAGAGTCAGTTATCTTGTACTTAAGTCGGCATTGTGCCTTTTGTATTTAATTCCGATGCAATTTCTGTGTTTCATCGTTAATAAGAAGGTCAGAGGGATACAGTAAACCTGAAGTGAAGCATCGGAATCTATGACTAGTGGCACAGGAATGGTTCAAAACATAGACAGTAAGAAGAGTCAGTCTTTTTGTACTGAAGTCGGCATTGTGCCTTTTGTATTTAATTCCGATGAATTTTCTGTGTTAGATCGTCAATAAGAAGGTACGAGGGATACAGCAAACCTGAAGGTCCGAGGGATACAGCAAACCTGAAGTGAAGCATCGGAATCTATAACTAGTGTCACAGGAATGGTTCAAAACATAGTCAGTAAGAAGAGTCGGTTATCTTGTACTTAAGTCGGCATTGTGCCTTTTGTATTTAATTCCGATGCAATTTCTGTGTTTCATCGTTAATCAGAAGGTCAGAGGGATACAGTAAACCTGAAGTGAAGCATCAGAATCTATGACTAGTGTCACAGGAATGGTTCAAAACATAGACAATAAGAAAAGTCAGTCTTCTTGTACTTAAGTCGACATTGTGCCTTTTGTATTTAATTCCGATGCAATTTCTCTGTTTCATCGTCAATACGAAGGTCAGAGGGATACAGTAAACTTGAAGTGAAGCATCGGAATCTATAACTAGTGTCACAGGAATCGTTCAAAACATAGACAGTAAGTAGGGTCAGTCTTCTTGTACTTAAGTCGGCATTGTGCTTTTTGTATTTAATTCCGATGCAATATCTGTGTTTCTTCGTCATTAAGAAGGTCAGAGGGATACAGTAAACCTGAAGTGAAGCATCGGAATCTATAACTAGTGTCACAGAAATGAATCAAAACATAGTTAGTAAGAAGAGTCAGTCTTCTTCTACTTCAGTCGGCATTGTGCCTTTTGTATTTAATTCCGATGCAATTTACGTGTTTCATCGTCAATAAGAATGTCAGAGGGATACAGTGAACCTGAAGTGAAGCATCGGAATCTATAACTAGTGTCACAGGAATGGTTTAAACATAGACAGTAAGAAGCGCCAGTCTTCTTTAACTTGGGTCGGAATTGTGCCTTTTGTACTTAATTCGGATGCAATTTACGTGTTTCATCGTCAATACGAAGGTCCGAGGGATACAGTATACCTGAAGTGAAGCAACGGAATCTATACCTAGTGTCACAGGAATGGTTGAAATCATAGTCAGTAAGAAGAGTCAGTTATCTTGTACTTAAGTCGGCATTGTGCCTTTTGTATTTAATTCCGATGCAATTTCTGTGTTTCATCGTTAATAAGAAGGTCAGAGGGATACAGTAAACCTGAAGTGAAGCATCGGAATCTATGACTAGTGTCACAGGAATGGTTCAAAACATAGACAGTAAGAAGAGTCAGTCTTTTTGTACTGAAGTCGGCATTGTGCCTTTTGTATTTAATTCCGATGAATTTTCTGTGTTAGATCGTCAATAAGAAGGTACGAGGGATACAGCAAACCTGAAGGTCCGAGGGATACAGCAATCCGGAAGTGAAGCATCGGAATCTGTAACTAGTGTCACAGGAATGGTTCAAAACATAGTCAGTAAGAAGAGTCGGTTATCTTGTACTTAAGTCGGCATTGTGCCTTTTGTATTTAATTCCGATGCAATTTCTGTGTTTCATCGTTAATCAGAAGGTCAGAGGGATACAGTAAACCTGAAGTGAAGCATCAGAATCTATGACTAGTGTCACAGGAATGGTTCAAAACATAGACAGTAAGAAAAGTCAGTCTTCTTGTACTTAAGTCGACTTTGTGCCTTTTGTATTTAATTCCGATGCAATTTCTGTGTTTCATCGTCAATACGAAGGTCAGAGGGATACAGTAAACCTGATGTGAAGCATCGGAATCTATAACTAGTGTCACAGGAATCGTTCAAAACATAGACAGTTAGAAGGGTCAGTCTTCTTGTACTTAAGTCGGCATTGTGCCTTTTGCATTTAATTCCGATGCAATTTCTGTGTTTCATCGTCAATACGAAGGTCAGGGAGATACAGTAAACCTGAAGTGAAGCATCGGAATCTATAACTAGTGTCACAGGAATGGTTCAAAACATAGACAGTAAGAAAGGTCAGACTTCTTGTACTTATGGCGGCATTGTGCCTTTTTTATTTAATCCGATGCAATATCTGTGTTTCTTCGTCAATAAGAAGGTCAGAGGGATACAGTAAACCTGATGTGAAGCATCGGAATCTATAACTAGTGTCACAGAAATGGTTCAAAACATAGACAGTAAGAAGAGCCAGACTTCTTGCACTTGAGTCGGCATTGTGCCTTTTGTATATAATTCCGATGCAATTTCTGTGCTTCATCGTCAATAAGAAGGTCAGCTGGATACAGTAAACCTGAAGGTGAAGCATCGGAATCGATTACTAGTGTCACAGGGATGGTTGAAACCATAGACAGAAAGAAGAGTCAGTGTTCTTGTACTTTAGTCGGCATTGTGCCTTTTGTATTTAATTAAGATGCAATTTCTGTGTTTCATCGTCAATAATAAGGTGAAAGGGATACAGTAATCCTGAAGTGAAGCATCGGAATCTTTAACTAGTGTCACAGGAATGGTTCAAAACATAGACAGTAAGAAGAGTCAGTTTTCTTGTACTTATGTCGGCATTGTGCCTTTTGTATTTAATTCAATTGCAATTTCTGTGTTTCATCGTCAATAAGAAGGTCACAGGGATACAGTAAACTTGAAATGAAGCAACAGATTCTATAACTAGTGTCACAGGAATGGTTCAAAACATAAAACAGTAAGAAGAGTCAGTTTTCTTGTACTTATGTCGGCATTGTGCCTTTTGTATTTAATTCCAATGCAATTTCTGTGTTTCATCGTCAATAAGAAGGTCACAGGGATACAGTAAACTTGAAATGAAGCAACAGATTCTATAACTAGTGTCACAGGAATGGTTCAAAACATAAACAGTAAGAAGAGTCACTCTTCTTGTGCTTAAGTCGGCATTGTGCCTTTTGTATTTAATTCCGATGCAATTTCTGCGTTTCATCGTCAATAAGAAGGTCACAGCGATACAAAAAACCTGAAATTTTCTTGTACTTAGGTCGGCATTGTGCCTTCTGTATTTAATTCCGATGCAATTTCTGTGTTTCATCGTCAATAAGAAGGTCAGAGGGATACAGTAAACCTGAAGTGAAGCATCGGAATTTATAACTAGTGTCACAGGAATGGTTCAAAACATAGACAGTAAGATGGGTTAATGTTCTTGTCACGAAGTCGGCATTGTGCCTTTTGTATTTAATTAAGATGCAATTTCTGTGTTTCATCGTCAATAAGAAGGTCAGAGGGATACTGTAAACCTGAAGTGAAGCATCGAAACCTTTAACTAGTGTCACAGGAATGGTTCAAAACATAGACAGTGAGAAGAGTCAGTCTTCTTGTACTTAAGACGGCATTGTGCATTTTTGTATATAATTCCGATGCAATTTCAGTGCTTCATCGTCAATAAGAAGGGCAGCTGGATACAGTAAACCTGAAGTGAAGCATCGGAATCTATAACTAGCGTCACAGAAATTGTTCAAAACATAGACAGTTAGAAGAGCCAGTCTTTTTGTACTTGAGCCGGCATTGTGCCTTTTGTATTTAATTCCGATGAATTTTCTGTGTTTGATCGTCATTAAGAAGCTCACAGGGATACTGCAAACCTGAAGTGAAGCATACGGAATCTATAACTAGTGTCACAGGAATTTTTCAAAACTTAGACAGTAAGAAGAGTCAGTCTTTTTGTACTTAAGTCGGCATTGTGCTTTTGTATTTAATTCCGATTCAATTTCTGTGTTACATCGTCAATAAGAAGGTCAGAGGGATACAGCAAACCTGAAGTGAAGCATCGGAATCTATAACTAGTGTCACAGGAATGGTTCAAAACATAGTCAGTAAGAAGAGTCAGTTATCTTGTACTGAAGTCGGCATTGTGCCTTTTGTATTTAATTAAGATGCAATTTCTGTGTTTCATCGTCAATACGAATGTCAGAGAGATACAGTAAACCTGAAGTGAAGCATCGAAATCTATAACTAGTGTCACAGGAATGGTTCAAAACATAGAAAGTAAGAAGGGTCAGTGTTCTTGTACTTAAGTCGGCATTGTGCCTTTTGTATTTAATCCGATGCAATATCTGTGTTTCTTCGTCAATAAGAAGGTCAGAGGGATACAGTAAACCTGAAGTTAAGCATCGGAATCTATAACTAGTATAACCGAAATGGTTCAAAACATAGACAGTAAGAATAGCCAGTCTTCTTGTACTTGAGTCGGCATTGTGCTTTTGTATTTAATTCCCATTCAATTTCTATGTTACATCGTCAATAAGAAGGTCAGAGGGATACAGCAAACCTGAAGTGAAGTATCGGAATCTATAACTAGTGTCACAGGAATGGTTCAAAACATAGTCAGTAAGAAGAGTCAGTTATCTTGTACTTGAGCCGGCATTGTGCCTTTTGTATTTAATTCCGATGCAATTTCTGTGTTTCATCGTTAATAAGAAGGTCGTAGGGATACTGTAAACCTGAAGTGAAGCATCGGAATCTATGACTAGTGTCACAGGAATGGTTCAAAACATAGACAGTAAGAAGAGTCAGTCTTTTTGTACTGAAGTCGGCATTGTGCCTTTTGTATTTAATTCCGATGAATTTTCTGTGTTAGATCGTCAATAAGAAGGTACGAGGGATACAGCAAACCTGAAGGTCCGAGGGATACAGCAAACCTGAAGTGAAGCATCGGAATCTATAACTAGTGTCACAGGCATGGTTCAAAACATAGACAGTAAGTAGAGTCAGTCTTTTTGTACTTAAGTCGGCATTGTGAATTTTTTTTTTAATTCCGGTGCAATTTCTGTGTTTCATCGTCAATACGAAGGTCAGAGGGATACAGTAAACCTGAAGTGAAGCATCGGATTCTTCAACTAGAGTCACAGGAATGGTTCAAAACATAGACCGTAAGAAGGATCTGTCTTCTTGAACTTAAGTCGGCATTGTGCCTTTTGTATTTAATTCCGATGCAATTTCTGTATTTCTTCGTCAATAAGAAGGTCAGAGGGATACAGTATACCTGAAGTGAAGCATCGGAATCTATAAATAGTGTCACAGAAATGGTTCAAAGCATAGACAGTAAGAAGAGTCAGTCTTCTTGTACTTATGTCGGCATTGTGCCTTTTGTAAATAATTCCGATGCAATTTCTGTGTTTCATCGTCAATAAGAAACTGAGAGGGATACAGTAAATCTGAAGTGAAGCATCGGAATCTATAACTAGTGTCACAGGAATGGTTCAAAACATAGACAGTAAGAAGAGTCATTCTTCTTGTACTTAAGTCGGCATTGTGCCTTTTGTATTTAATTCCGATGCAATTTACGTGTTTCTTCGTCAATAAGAAGGTCAGAGGGATACAGTAAACCTGAAGTGAAGCATCGGAATCTATAACTAGTGTCACAGGAATGGTTCAAAACATAGACAGTAAGAAGAGTCAGTCTTTTTGTACTTAAGTCGGCATTGTGCCTTTTGTATTTAATTCCGACGCAATTTCTGTGTTTCATCGTCAATACGAAAGTCAGAGGGATACAGTAAACCTGAAGTGAAGCATCGGAATCTATAACTAGTGTCACAGGAAGGGTTCAAACCATAGACAGTAAGAAGGGCCAGTCTTCTTGTACTTAAGTCGGCATTGTGCCTTTTGTATTTAATTCCGATGCAATTTTCGTGTTTCATCGTCAATAAGAAGGTCAGAGGAATACAGTAAACGTGAAGTGAAGCATCGGAATCTATAACTAGTGTCTAAGGAATGGTTCAAAACATAGACAGTAAGAAGAGTCAGTTTTCTTGTACATAAGTCGGCATTGTGCCTTTTGTAATTAATTCCGATGCAATTTCTGTTTTTCATCGTCAATAAGAAGGTCACAGGGAGACAGTAAACCTGAACTGAAGTATCGGAATCTATAACTAGTGTCACAGGAATGGTTCAAATCATAGACAGTAAGAAGAGTCAGTTTTCTTGTACTTAGGTCGGCATTGGGCCTTTTGTATTTAATTAAGATGCAATTACTGTGTCTCATCGTCAATAAGAAGGTGAAAGGGATACAGTTAACCTGAAGTGAACCATCGGAATCTATAACTAGTGTCACAGAAATGGTTCAAAACATAGACAGTAAGAAGAGCCAGTCTTCTTGTACTTGAGTCGGCATTTTGCCTTTTGTATTTAATTCCGATGCAATTTACGTGTTTCATCGTCAATACGAAGGTCCGAGGGATACAGTATACCTGAAGTGAAGCATCGGAATCTATACCTAGTGTCACAGGAATGGTTGAAATCATAGTCAGTAAGAAGAGTCAGTTATCTTGTACTTAAGTCGGCATTGTGCCTTTTGTATTTAATTCCGATGCAATTTCTGTGTTTCATCGTTAATAAGAAGGTCAGAGGGATACAGTAAACCTGAAGTGAAGCATCGGAATCTATGACTAGTGGCACAGGAATGGTTCAAAACATAGACAGTAAGAAGAGTCAGTCTTTTTGTACTGAAGTCGGCATTGTGCCTTTTGTATTTAATTCCGATGAATTTTCTGTGTTAGATCGTCAATAAGAAGGTACGAGGGATACAGCAAACCTGAAGGTCCGAGGGATACAGCAAACCTGAAGTGAAGCATCGGAATCTATAACTAGTGTCACAGGAATGGTTCAAAACATAGTCAGTAAGAAGAGTCGGTTATCTTGTACTTAAGTCGGCATTGTGCCTTTTGTATTTAATTCCGATGCAATTTCTGTGTTTCATCGTTAATCAGAAGGTCAGAGGGATACAGTAAACCTGAAGTGAAGCATCAGAATCTATGACTAGTGTCACAGGAATGGTTCAAAACATAGACAATAAGAAAAGTCAGTCTTCTTGTACTTAAGTCGACATTGTGCCTTTTGTATTTAATTCCGATGCAATTTCTGTGTTTCATCGTCAATACGAAGGTCAGAGGGATACAGTAAACTTGAAGTGAAGCATCGGAATCTATAACTAGTGTCACAGGAATCGTTCAAAACATAGACAGTAAGTAGGGTCAGTCTTCTTGTACTTAAGTCGGCATTGTGCTTTTTGTATTTAATTCCGATGCAATATCTGTGTTTCTTCGTCATTAAGAAGGTCAGAGGGATACAGTAAACCTGAAGTGAAGCATCGGAATCTATAACTAGTGTCACAGAAATGAATCAAAACATAGTTAGTAAGAAGAGTCAGTCTTCTTCTACTTCAGTCGGCATTGTGCCTTTTGTATTTAATTCCGATGCAATTTACGTGTTTCATCGTCAATAAGAATGTCAGAGGGATACAGTGAACCTGAAGTGAAGCATCGGAATCTATAACTAGTGTCACAGGAATGGTTTAAACATAGACAGTAAGAAGCGCCAGTCTTCTTTAACTTGGGTCGGAATTGTGCCTTTTGTACTTAATTCGGATGCAATTTACGTGTTTCATCGTCAATACGACGGTCCGAGGGATACAGTATACCTGAAGTGAAGCAACGGAATCTATACCTAGTGTCACAGGAATGGTTGAAATCATAGTCAGTAAGAAGAGTCAGTTATCTTGTACTTAAGTCGGCATTGTGCCTTTTGTATTTAATTCCGATGCAATTTCTGTGTTTCATCGTTAATAAGAAGGTCAGAGGGATACAGTAAACCTGAAGTGAAGCATCGGAATCTATGACTAGTGTCACAGGAATGGTTCAAAACATAGACAGTAAGAAGAGTCAGTCTTTTTGTACTGAAGTCGGCATTGTGCCTTTTGTATTTAATTCCGATGAATTTTCTGTGTTAGATCGTCAATAAGAAGGTACGAGGGATACAGCAAACCTGAAGGTCCGAGGGATACAGCAATCCGGAAGTGAAGCATCGGAATCTGTAACTAGTGTCACAGGAATGGTTCAAAACATAGTCAGTAAGAAGAGTCGGTTATCTTGTACTTAAGTCGGCATTGTGCCTTTTGTATTTAATTCCGATGCAATTTCTGTGTTTCATCGTTAATCAGAAGGTCAGAGGGATACAGTAAACCTGAAGTGAAGCATCAGAATCTATGACTAGTGTCACAGGAATGGTTCAAAACATAGACAGTAAGAAAAGTCAGTCTTCTTGTACTTAAGTCGACTTTGTGCCTTTTGTATTTAATTCCGATGCAATTTCTGTGTTTCATCGTCAATACGAAGGTCAGAGGGATACAGTAAACCTGAAGTGAAGCATCGGAATCTATAACTAGTGTCACAGGAATCGTTCAAAACATAGACAGTAAGTAGGGTCAGTCTTCTTGTACTTATGTCGGCATTGTGCTTTTTGTATTTAATTCCGATGCAATATCTGTGTTTCTTCGTCATTAAGAAGGTCAGAGGGATACAGTAAACCTGAAGTGAAGCATCGGAATCTATAACTAGTGTCACAGAAATGGTTCAAAACATAGTTAGTAAGAAGAGCCAGTCTTCTTCTACTTCAGTCGGCATTGTGCCTTTTGTATTTAATTCCGATGCAATTTACGTGTTTCATCGTCAATAAGAAGCTCAAAGGGATACAGTACATCTGAAGTAAAGCATCGGAATCTATAACTAGTGTCACAGGAATGGTTCAAATCATAGTCAGTAAGAAGAGTCAGTTATCTTGTACTTAAGCCGGCATTGTGCCTTTCGTATTTAATTCCGATCAATTTCTGGGTTTCATCGTTAATAAGAAGGTCAAAGGGTTACAGTAAACCTGAAGTGAAGCATCGGAATCTATAACTAGTGTCACAGGAATGGTTCAAACATAGACAGCAAGAAGAGTCAGTCTTTTTGTACTTAAGTCGGCATTGTGCCTTTTGTATTTAATTCCGATGAATTTTCTGTGTTTGATCGTCAATAAGAAGGTCAGAGGGATACAGTAAACCTGAAGTGAAGTATCGGAATCTATTACTAGTGTCACAGGAATGGTTCGAACCATAGACAGTAAGAAGAGTCAGTGTTCTTGTACTTAAGTCGGCATTGTGCCTTTTGTATTTAATTAAGATGCAATTACTGTGTCTCATCGTCAATAAGAAGGTGAAAGGGATACAGTTAACCTGAAGTGAACCATCGGAATCTATAACTAGTGTCACAGAAATGGTTCAAAACATAGACAGTTAGAAGAGCCAGTCTTCTTGTACTTGAGTCGGCATTGTGCCTTTTGTATTTAATTCCGATGCAATTTACGTGTTTCATCGTCAATACTAAGGTCCGAGGGATACAGTATACCTGAAGTGAAGCATCGGAATCTATACCTAGTGTCACAGGAATGGTTCAAATCATAGTCAGTAAGAAGAGTCAGTTATCTTGTACTTAAGTCGGCATTGTGCCTTTTGTATTTAATTCCGATGCAATTTCTGTGTTTCATCGTTAATAAGAAGGTCAGAGGGATACAGTAAACCTGAAGTGAAGCATCGGTATCTATGACTAGTGTTACAGGAATGGTTCAAAACATAGACAGTAAGAAGAGTCAGTCTTTTTGTACTGAAGTCGGCATTGTGCCTTTTGTATTTAATTCCGATGCAATTTCTGTGTTTCATCGTTAATAAGAAGGTCAGAGGGATACAGTAAAACTGAAGTGAAGCATCGGAATCTATAACTAGTGTCACAGAAATGGTTCAAAACATAGTTAGTAAGAAGAGCCAGTCTTCTTCTACTTCAGTCGGCATTGTGCCTTTTGTATTTAATTCCGATGCAATTTACGTGTTTCATCGTCAATAAGAAGCTCAGAGGGATACGGTAAATCTGAAGTGAAGCATCGGAATCTATTACTAGTGTCACAGGAATGGTTCAAAAGATAGACAATAAGAAGGGGCATTCTCTTGTTCCTAAGTCGGCATTGTGCCTTTTGTATTTAATTCCGATGCAATTTACGTGTTTCATCGTCAATAAGAAGGTCAGAGGGATACAGTAAACCTGAAGTGAAGCATCGGAATCTATAACTAGTGTCACAGGAATGGTTCAAACATAGACAGTAAGAAGAGTCAGTCTTTTTGTACTTAAGTCGGCATTGTGCCTTTTGTATTTATTTCCGATGAATTTTCTGTGTTTGTTCGTCAATAAGATGGTCAGAGGGAAACAGTATACATGATGTGAAGCATGGGAATCTATTAGTAGTGTCACAGGAATGGTTCAAACCAATGACAGTAAGAAGAGTCAGTGTTCTTGTACTTAAGTCGGCATTGTGCCTTTTGTATTTAATTAACATGCAATTTCTGTGTTTCATCGTCAATAAGAAGGTGAAAGGGATACAGTAATCCTGAAGTGAAGCATCGGAATCTATAACTAGTGTCACAGGAATGGTTCAAAACATAGACAGTAAGAAGAGTCAGTCTTCTTGTACTTAAGTCGACATTGTGCCTTTTGTATATATTTCCGATGCAATTTCTGTGTTTCATCGTCAATAAGAAGCTCACAAGGATACAGTAACCCTGAAGTGAAGCATGGGAATCTATAACTAGTGTCACAGGAAAGGTTCAAAACATAGACAGTAAGAAGAGTCAGTTATCTTGTACTTAGGTCGGCATTGGGCCTTTTGAATATAATTACGATGCAATTTCTGTGCTTCTTCGTCAATAAGAAGGTCTGAGGGAAGCAGTAAACCTGAAGGAAAGCATCGGAATCTATACCTAGTGTCACAGGAATGGTTCAAAACATAGACAGTAGGAACAGTCAGTCTTCTTGTACTTAAGTCGGCATTGTGCCTTTTGTATTTAATTCCGATGCAATTTCTGTGTTTCATCGTCAATAAGAAGGTCAGAGGGATACAGTATACCTGAAGTGAAGCATCGGAATCTATAACTAGTGTCACAGGAATTGTTCAAAACATAGACAGTAAGAACAGTCAGTCTTTTTGTACTTAAGTCGGCATTGTGCCTTTTGTATTTTATTCCGATGCAATTTCTGTGTTTCATCGTCAATACGAAAGTCAGAGGCATACAGTAAACCTGAAGTGAAGCATCGGAATCTACAACTAGTGTCACAGGAATGGTTAAAAACATAGACAGTAAGAAGGGTCCGTCTTCTTGTACTTACGTCAGCATTGTGCCTTTTGTATTTAATTCCGATGCAATATCTGTGTTTTTTCGTCATTAAGAAGGTCTGAGGGATACAGTAAAACTGAAGTCAAGCATCGGAATCTATAACTAGTGTCACAGAAATGGTTCAAAACATAGACAGTAAGAAGAGCCAGTCTTCTTGTACTTGAGTCGGCATTGTGCCTTTTGTATTTAATTAGTATGCAACGTCTCTGTTTCATCGTCAATAAGAAGGTAAGAGGGATACGGTAAACCTGAAGTGAAGCATCGGAAACTATAACTAGTGTCACAGGAATGGTTCAAAACATAGACAATAAGAAGACCCATTCCTCTTATACTTATATCGGCATTGTGCCTTTTGTATTTAATTCCGATGCATTTTCTGTGTTTCATCGTCAATAAGAAGGTCACAGGGAGACAGTAAACCTGAACTGAAGCATCGGAATCTATACCTAGTGTCACAGGAATGGTTCAAAACTTAGACAGTAAGGAGAGCCGGTCATCTTGTACTTGGGTTGACATTGTGCCTTTTGTATTTAATTCGGATGCAACTTCTGTGTTTCATCGTCAATAAGAGCGTCAGAGGGATACAGTAAACCTGAAGTGAAGCATCGGAATCTATTACTAGTGTCACAGGAATGGTTCAAAACATAGACAGTTAGAAGAGTCAGTCTTCTTGTACTTAATTCGGCATTGTGCCTTTTGTATTTAATTAAGATTTAATTTCTGTGTTTCATCGTCAATAATAAGGTCAGAGGCATACAGTAAACCTGATGTGAAGCATCGGAATCTATAACTAGTGTCACAGGAATGGTTCAAATCATAGTCAGTAAGAAGAGTCAGATATCTTGTACTTAAGTCGGCATTGTGCCTTTTGTATTTAATTCCGGTGCAATTTCTGTGTTTCATCGTCAATAAGAAGGTCAGAGGGATACAGTAAACCTGAAGTGAAGCATCGGAATCTATAACTAGTGTCACAGGAACGGTTCAAACATAGACAGTAAGAAGAGTCAGTCTTTTTGTACTTAATTCGGCATTGTGCCTTTTGTATTTAATTAAGATTTAATTTCTGTGTTTCATCGTCAATAATATGGTCAGAGGCATACAGTAAACCTGATGTGAAGCATCGGAATCTATAACTAGTGTCACAGAAATTGTTCACAACATAGTAAGAAGAGCCAGTCTTCTGGTACTTGAGTCGGCATTGTGCCTTTTGTATTTAATTAGGATGCAACTTCTGTGTTTCATCGTCAATAAGAAGGTCAGTGGGATACGGTAAACCTGAAGTGAAGCATCGGTATCTATAACTAGTGTCACAGGAATTTTTCAAAACATAGACAGTAAGAGGACCCTTTCTTCTTATACTTAAGTCGGCATTGTGCTTTTTGTATTTAATTCCGATGCAATTTACGTGTTTCATCGTCAATAAGAAGGTCAGAGGGATACAGTAAACCTGAAGTGAAGCATCGGAATCTACAACTAGTGTCACAGGAATGGTTCAAAGCATAGTCAGTAAGAAGAGTCAATCTTCTTGTACTTAAGTCGGCATTGTGCCTTTTGTATTTAATTAAGATGCAATATATGTGTTTCATCGTCAATAGGAAGGTGAAAGGGATACAGTAAACCTGAAGTGAAGCTTCGGAATCTATAACTAGTGACACAGGAATGGTTCAAAACATAGACAGTAGGAAGAGTCAGTTTTCTTGTGCTTAAGTCGGCATTGTGCCTTTTGTATATAATTCCGATGCAATTTCTGTGTTTCATCGTCAATAAGAAGCTCAGAGGGATACAGTAAACCTGAAGT
This sequence comes from Schistocerca piceifrons, assembly GCF_021461385.2. Classification (NCBI taxonomy): domain Eukaryota; kingdom Metazoa; phylum Arthropoda; class Insecta; order Orthoptera; family Acrididae; genus Schistocerca; species Schistocerca piceifrons. The sequence goes on along the minus strand of NW_025727349.1, from coordinate 285,823 downwards.
GAAGCATCGGAATCTATAACTAGTGTTACAGAAATGGTTCAAAACATAGACAGTAAGAAAAGCCAGTCTTCTTGCACTTGAGTCGGCATTGTGCCTTTTGTATTTAATTCCGATGCAATTTCTGTGTTTCATCGTCAATAAGAAGGTCAGAGGGATACAGTAAACCCTTAAGTGAAGCATCGGAATCTATAACTAGTGTCACAGGAATGGTTCAAAACATAGACAGTAAGAAGAGTCAGTTTTCTTGTACTTAATTCGACATTGGGCCTTTTGAATATTATTACGATGCAATATCTGTGTTTCTTCGTCAATAAGAAGGTCTGAGGGATACAGTAAACCTGAAGGGAAGCATCGGAATCTATAACTAGTGTCACAGAAATGGTTCAAAACATAGACAGTAAGGAGAGCCAGTCTTCTTGTACTTGTGTCGGCATTGTTCCTTTCGTATTTAATTCCGATGCAATCTATGTGTTTCTTCGTCAATAAGAAGGCCACAGGGACACAGTAAACCTGAAGTGAAGCATCGGAATCTATAACTAGTGTCACAGGAATGGTTCAAAGCATAGACAGTAAGAAGAGCCAGTCTTCTTGTACTTGGGTCGGCATTGTGCCTTTTGTATTTAATTAAGATTTAATTTCTGTGTTTCATCGTCAATAATAAGGTCAGAGGGATACAGTAAACCTGAAGTGAAGCATCGGAATCTATAACTAGTGTTACAGGAATGGTTCAAAAACATAGTCAGTAGGAAGAGTCAATCTTCTTGTACTTAAGTCGGCATTGGGCCTTTTGTATTTAATTAAGATGCATTTCTGTGTTTCATCGTGAATAGGAAGGTGAAAGGGATACAGTAAACCTGGAGTGAAGCTTCGGAAGTTTATAACTAGTGTCACAGGAATGGTTCAAATCATAGACAGTAGGAAGAGTCAGTCTTCTTGTACTTAAGTCGGCATTGTGCCTTTTGTATATAATTCCAATGCAATTTCTGTGTTTCATCGTCAATAAGAAGCTTAGAGGGATACAGTTAACCTGAAGTGAAGCTTTGGAATCAATAACTAGTGTCACAGGTATGGTTCAAAACATAGACAGTAAGAAGATTCAGTTTTCTTGTACTTAAGTCGGCATTGTGCCTTTTGTATTTAATTCCGACGCAATTTCTGTGTTTCATCGTCAATATGAAGGTCAGATCGATACAGTAAACCTGAAGTGAAGCATCTGAATCTATAACTAGCGTCACAGGAATGGTTCAAAACATAGACAGTAAGAGGAGTCAGTCTTTTTGTACTTAAGTGGGCATTGTGCCATTTGTATTTAATTCCGATGCAGTTTCTGTGATTCATCGTCTATACAAAGGTCAGAGGGATACAGTAAACCTGTAGTGAAGCATCGGAATCTATAACTAGTGTCACAGGAATGGTTCAAAACATAGACAGTAAGAGGGGTCAGTCTTCTTATACTTAAGTCGGCATTGGGCCTTTTGTATTTAATACCGATGCAATATCTGTGTTTCTTCGTCAATAAGAAGGTCAGAGGGATACAGTAAACCTGAAGTGAAGCATCGGAATCTATAACTAGTGTCACAGAAATGGTTCAAAACATAGACAGTAAGAAAAGCCAGTCTTCTTGTAATTGAGTCGGCATTGTGCCTTTTGTATTTAATTCCGATGCAATTTCTGTGTTTCATCGTCAATAAGAAGGTCACAGGGATACAGTAAACCTGAAATGAAGCTTCGGAAACTATAACTAGTGTCACAGGAATGGTTCAAAACATAAATAATAAAAAGAGTCAGTTTTTTTGTAATAAGGTCGGCATTGTGCCTTTTGTATTTAATTCCGAAGCAATTTCTGTGTTTCATTGTCAATAAGAAGGTCAGAGGGATACAGTAAACCTGAAGTGAAGAATCGGAATTTATAACTAGTGTCACAGAAATGGTTCAAAACATAGACAGTAAGAAGAGACAGTCTTCTTGTACTTGAGTCGGCATTGTGCCTTTTGTATTTAATTCCGATACAATTTCTGTGTTTTTTCGTCAATACGATCGTCAGAGGGATACAGTAAACCTGAAATGAAGCATCGGAATCTATAACTAGAGTCACAGGAATGGTTCAAAACATAGACAGTAAGATGAGTTAGTGTTCTTGTACTGAAGTCGGCATTGTGCCTTTTGTATTTAATTAAAATGCTATTTCTATGTTTCATCGTCAATAAGAATGTCAGAGGGATACAGTAAACCTGAAGTGAAGCATCGGAAACTATAACTAGTGTCACAGGAATGGTTCAAAAACATAGTCAGTAAGAAGAGTCCATCTTCTTGTACTTAAGTCGGCAATGTGCCTCTTGTATTTAATTCCGATATAATTTACGTAATTCATCGTCAATAAGTAGGTCAGAGGGATACAGTAAACCTGAAGTGAGGCATCGGAATCTATAACTAGTGTCACAGGAATGGTTCAAACCATAGACAGTAAGATGAGTTAGTGTTCTTGTACTGAAGTCGGCATTGTGCCTTTTGTATTTAATTAAAATGTTATTTCTATTTTTCATCGTCAATAAGAAGGTCAGAGGGATACAGTAAACCTGAAGTGAACCATCGGAATCTATAACTAGTGTCACAGGAATGGTTCAAAACATAGACAGTAAGAAGAGTCAGTCTTCTTGTACTTATGTCGGCATTGTGCCTTTTGTAATTAATTCCGATGCAATTTCTGTGTTTCATCGTCAATAAGAAGCTCAGAGGGATACAGTAAATCTGAAGTGAAGCACCGGAATCTATAACTAGTGTCAAAGGAATGGTTCAAAACATAGACACTAAGAAGAGTCAGCCTTTTTGTACTTAAGTCGGCATTGTGCCTTTTTTTTTAATTCCGATGCAATTTCTGTGTTTCATCGTCAATAAGAAGGTCAGAGGGATACAGTAAACCTGAAGTGAAGCATCGGAATCAATAACTAGTGTCACAGGAAAGGTTCAAAACATAGACAGTAAGAAGGGTCAGTCTTCTTGTACTTAAGTCGGCATTGTGCCTTTTCTATTTAATTCCGATGCAATTTACGTGTTTCATCGTCAATAAGAAGGTCAGAGGAATACAGTAAACCTGAAGTGAAGCATCGGAATCTATAACTAGTGTCTAAGGAATGGTTCAAAACATAGACAGTAAGAAGAGTCAGTTTTCTTGTAAATAAGTCGGCATTGTGCCTTTTGTAATTAATTCCGATGCAATTTCTGTGTTTCATCGTCAATAAGAAGGTCAGAGGGAGACAGTAAACCTGAACTGAAGTATCGGAATCTATAACTAGTGTCACAGGAATGGTTCAAATCATAGACAGTAAGTAGAGTCAGTTTTCTTGTACTTAGGTCGGCATTGGGCCATTTGAAAATAATTACGATGCAATTTCTGTGCTTCTTCGTCAATACGAAGGTCTGAGGGATGCAGTAAACCTGAAGGGAAGCATCGGAATCAATAACTAGTGTCACAGAAATGTTTCAAAACATAGACAGTAATAAGAGCCAGCCTTCTTGTAATTGTGTCGGCATTGTGCCTTTTCTATTTAATTCGGATGCAACTTCTGTGTTTCATCGTCAATAAGAGCGTCAGAGGGATACAGTATACCTGAAGTGAAGCATCGGAATCTATAACTAGTGTCACAGGAATTGTTCAAATCATAGACAGTAAGAACAGTCAGTCTTTTTGTACTTAAGTTGGCATTGTGCCTTTTGTATTTTTTTCCGATGCAATTTCTGTGTTTCATCGTCAATACGAAAGTCAGAGGGATACAGTAAACCTGAAGTGAAGCATCGGAATCTATAATTAGTGTCACAGGAATGGTTCAAAACATAGACAGTAAGAAGGGTCCGTCTTCTTGTACTTAAGTCAGCATTGTGCCTTTTGTATTTAATTCCGATGCAATATCTGTGTTTTTTCGTCATTAAGAAGGTCAGAGGGATACAGTAAAACTGAAGTCAAGCGTCGGAATCTATAACTAGTGTCACAGAAATGGTTCAAAACATAGACAGTGAGAAGACCCATTCTTCTTATACTTATATCGGTATTGTGCCTTTTGTATTTAATTCCGATGCAATTTACGTGTTTCATCGTCAATAAGAAGGTCACAGGGATACAGTAAACCTGAAGTGAAGCATCGGAATCTACAACTAGTGTCACAGTAATGGTTCAAAGCATAGTCAGTAAGAAGAGTCAATCTTCTTGTACTTAAGTCGGCATTGTGCCTTTTGTATTTAATGAAGATGCAATATCTGTGTTTCATCGTCAATAGGAAGGTGAAAGGGATACAGTAAACCTGAAGTGAAGCTTCGGAATCTATAACTAGTGACACAGGAATGGTTCAAAACATAGACAGTAGGAAGAGTCAGTTTTCTTGTACTTAAGTCGGCAATGTGCCTCTTGTATTTAATTCCGATATAATTTACGTAATTCATCGTCAATAAGTAGGTCAGAGGGATACAGTAAACCTGAAGTGAGGCATCGGAATCTATAACTAGTGTCACAGGAATGGTTCAAACCATAGTCAGTAAGATGAGTTAGTGTTCTTGTACTGAAGTCGGCATTGTGCTTTTTGTATTTAATTAAAATGCTATTTCTATGTTTCATCGTCAATAAGAAGGTCAGAGGGATACAGTAAACCTGAAGTGAAGCATCGGAATCTATAACTAGTGTCACAGGAATGGTTCAAATCATAGACAGTAAGAAGTGTCAGTCTTCTTGTACTTAAGTCGGCATTGTGACTTTTGTATATAATTACGAAGCAATTTCTGTGTTTCATCGTCAATACGAAGGTCAGCTGGATACAGTTACCTGAAGTGAACCATCGGATTCTATAACTAGTGTCACCGGAATGGTAGAAAACATTGACAGTAAGAAGAGTCAGTCTTCTTGTACTTAAGTCGGCATGGTGCCTTTTGTATTTAATTAAGATGCGATTTCTGTGTTTCGTCGTCAATAAAGAGGTCAGAGGGACACAGGAAACCTGAAGTGAAGCATCGGAATTTAAAACTAGTGTCACAGGATTGGTTCAAAACATAGACATTAGGAAGAGTCAGTCTTCTTGTACTAATGTCGGCATTGTGCCTTTTGTATTTAATTCCGATGCAATTTCTGTGTTTCATCGTCAATAAGAAGGTCTGAGGGATACAGTAAACCTGAAGGGAAGCATCGGAATCTATAACTAGTGTCACAGAAATGGTTCAAAACATAGACAGTAAGGAGAGCCAGTCTTCTTGTACTTGTGTCGGCATTGTTCCTTTCGTATTTAATTCCGATGCAATCTATGTGTTTCTTCGTCAATAAGAAGGCCACAGGGACACAGTAAACCTGAAGTGAAGCATCGGAATCTATAACTAGTGTCACAGGAATGGTTCAAAGCATAGACAGTAAGAAGAGCCAGTCTTCTTGTACTTGGGTCGGCATTGTGCCTTTTGTATTTAATTAAGATTTAATTTCTGTGTTTCATCGTCAATAATAAGGTCAGAGGGATACAGTAAACCTGAAGTGAAGCATCGGAATCTATAACTAGTGTTACAGGAATGGTTCAAAAACATAGTCAGTAGGAAGAGTCAATCTTCTTGTACTTAAGTCGGCATTGGGCCTTTTGTATTTAATTAAGATGCATTTCTGTGTTTCATCGTGAATAGGAAGGTGAAAGGGATACAGTAAACCTGGAGTGAAGCTTCGGAAGTTTATAACTAGTGTCACAGGAATGGTTCAAATCATAGACAGTAGGAAGAGTCAGTCTTCTTGTACTTAAGTCGGCATTGTGCCTTTTGTATATAATTCCAATGCAATTTCTGTGTTTCATCGTCAATAAGAAGCTTAGAGGGATACAGTTAACCTGAAGTGAAGCTTTGGAATCAATAACTAGTGTCACAGGTATGGTTCAAAACATAGACAGTAAGAAGATTCAGTTTTCTTGTACTTAAGTCGGCATTGTGCCTTTTGTATTTAATTCCGACGCAATTTCTGTGTTTCATCGTCAATATGAAGGTCAGATCGATACAGTAAACCTGAAGTGAAGCATCTGAATCTATAACTAGCGTCACAGGAATGGTTCAAAACATAGACAGTAAGAGGAGTCAGTCTTTTTGTACTTAAGTGGGCATTGTGCCATTTGTATTTAATTCCGATGCAGTTTCTGTGATTCATCGTCTATACAAAGGTCAGAGGGATACAGTAAACCTGTAGTGAAGCATCGGAATCTATAACTAGTGTCACAGGAATGGTTCAAAACATAGACAGTAAGAGGGGTCAGTCTTCTTATACTTAAGTCGGCATTGGGCCTTTTGTATTTAATACCGATGCAATATCTGTGTTTCTTCGTCAATAAGAAGGTCAGAGGGATACAGTAAACCTGAAGTGAAGCATCGGAATCTATAACTAGTGTCACAGAAATGGTTCAAAACATAGACAGTAAGAAAAGCCAGTCTTCTTGTAATTGAGTCGGCATTGTGCCTTTTGTATTTAATTCCGATGCAATTTCTGTGTTTCATCGTCAATAAGAAGGTCACAGGGATACAGTAAACCTGAAATGAAGCTTCGGAAACTATAACTAGTGTCACAGGAATGGTTCAAAACATAAATAATAAAAAGAGTCAGTTTTTTTGTAATAAGGTCGGCATTGTGCCTTTTGTATTTAATTCCGAAGCAATTTCTGTGTTTCATTGTCAATAAGAAGGTCAGAGGGATACAGTAAACCTGAAGTGAAGAATCGGAATTTATAACTAGTGTCACAGAAATGGTTCAAAACATAGACAGTAAGAAGAGACAGTCTTCTTGTACTTGAGTCGGCATTGTGCCTTTTGTATTTAATTCCGATACAATTTCTGTGTTTTTTCGTCAATACGATCGTCAGAGGGATACAGTAAACCTGAAATGAAGCATCGGAATCTATAACTAGAGTCACAGGAATGGTTCAAAACATAGACAGTAAGATGAGTTAGTGTTCTTGTACTGAAGTCGGCATTGTGCCTTTTGTATTTAATTAAAATGCTATTTCTATGTTTCATCGTCAATAAGAATGTCAGAGGGATACAGTAAACCTGAAGTGAAGCATCGGAAACTATAACTAGTGTCACAGGAATGGTTCAAAAACATAGTCAGTAAGAAGAGTCCATCTTCTTGTACTTAAGTCGGCAATGTGCCTCTTGTATTTAATTCCGATATAATTTACGTAATTCATCGTCAATAAGTAGGTCAGAGGGATACAGTAAACCTGAAGTGAGGCATCGGAATCTATAACTAGTGTCACAGGAATGGTTCAAACCATAGACAGTAAGATGAGTTAGTGTTCTTGTACTGAAGTCGGCATTGTGCCTTTTGTATTTAATTAAAATGTTATTTCTATTTTTCATCGTCAATAAGAAGGTCAGAGGGATACAGTAAACCTGAAGTGAACCATCGGAATCTATAACTAGTGTCACAGGAATGGTTCAAAACATAGACAGTAAGAAGAGTCAGTCTTCTTGTACTTATGTCGGCATTGTGCCTTTTGTAATTAATTCCGATGCAATTTCTGTGTTTCATCGTCAATAAGAAGCTCAGAGGGATACAGTAAATCTGAAGTGAAGCACCGGAATCTATAACTAGTGTCAAAGGAATGGTTCAAAACATAGACACTAAGAAGAGTCAGCCTTTTTGTACTTAAGTCGGCATTGTGCCTTTTTTTTTAATTCCGATGCAATTTCTGTGTTTCATCGTCAATAAGAAGGTCAGAGGGATACAGTAAACCTGAAGTGAAGCATCGGAATCAATAACTAGTGTCACAGGAAAGGTTCAAAACATAGACAGTAAGAAGGGTCAGTCTTCTTGTACTTAAGTCGGCATTGTGCCTTTTCTATTTAATTCCGATGCAATTTACGTGTTTCATCGTCAATAAGAAGGTCAGAGGAATACAGTAAACCTGAAGTGAAGCATCGGAATCTATAACTAGTGTCTAAGGAATGGTTCAAAACATAGACAGTAAGAAGAGTCAGTTTTCTTGTAAATAAGTCGGCATTGTGCCTTTTGTAATTAATTCCGATGCAATTTCTGTGTTTCATCGTCAATAAGAAGGTCAGAGGGAGACAGTAAACCTGAACTGAAGTATCGGAATCTATAACTAGTGTCACAGGAATGGTTCAAATCATAGACAGTAAGTAGAGTCAGTTTTCTTGTACTTAGGTCGGCATTGGGCCATTTGAAAATAATTACGATGCAATTTCTGTGCTTCTTCGTCAATACGAAGGTCTGAGGGATGCAGTAAACCTGAAGGGAAGCATCGGAATCAATAACTAGTGTCACAGAAATGTTTCAAAACATAGACAGTAATAAGAGCCAGCCTTCTTGTAATTGTGTCGGCATTGTGCCTTTTCTATTTAATTCGGATGCAACTTCTGTGTTTCATCGTCAATAAGAGCGTCAGAGGGATACAGTATACCTGAAGTGAAGCATCGGAATCTATAACTAGTGTCACAGGAATTGTTCAAATCATAGACAGTAAGAACAGTCAGTCTTTTTGTACTTAAGTTGGCATTGTGCCTTTTGTATTTTTTTCCGATGCAATTTCTGTGTTTCATCGTCAATACGAAAGTCAGAGGGATACAGTAAACCTGAAGTGAAGCATCGGAATCTATAATTAGTGTCACAGGAATGGTTCAAAACATAGACAGTAAGAAGGGTCCGTCTTCTTGTACTTAAGTCAGCATTGTGCCTTTTGTATTTAATTCCGATGCAATATCTGTGTTTTTTCGTCATTAAGAAGGTCAGAGGGATACAGTAAAACTGAAGTCAAGCGTCGGAATCTATAACTAGTGTCACAGAAATGGTTCAAAACATAGACAGTGAGAAGACCCATTCTTCTTATACTTATATCGGTATTGTGCCTTTTGTATTTAATTCCGATGCAATTTACGTGTTTCATCGTCAATAAGAAGGTCACAGGGATACAGTAAACCTGAAGTGAAGCATCGGAATCTACAACTAGTGTCACAGTAATGGTTCAAAGCATAGTCAGTAAGAAGAGTCAATCTTCTTGTACTTAAGTCGGCATTGTGCCTTTTGTATTTAATGAAGATGCAATATCTGTGTTTCATCGTCAATAGGAAGGTGAAAGGGATACAGTAAACCTGAAGTGAAGCTTCGGAATCTATAACTAGTGACACAGGAATGGTTCAAAACATAGACAGTAGGAAGAGTCAGTTTTCTTGTACTTAAGTCGGCAATGTGCCTCTTGTATTTAATTCCGATATAATTTACGTAATTCATCGTCAATAAGTAGGTCAGAGGGATACAGTAAACCTGAAGTGAGGCATCGGAATCTATAACTAGTGTCACAGGAATGGTTCAAACCATAGTCAGTAAGATGAGTTAGTGTTCTTGTACTGAAGTCGGCATTGTGCTTTTTGTATTTAATTAAAATGCTATTTCTATGTTTCATCGTCAATAAGAAGGTCAGAGGGATACAGTAAACCTGAAGTGAAGCATCGGAATCTATAACTAGTGTCACAGGAATGGTTCAAATCATAGACAGTAAGAAGTGTCAGTCTTCTTGTACTTAAGTCGGCATTGTGACTTTTGTATATAATTACGAAGCAATTTCTGTGTTTCATCGTCAATACGAAGGTCAGCTGGATACAGTTACCTGAAGTGAACCATCGGATTCTATAACTAGTGTCACCGGAATGGTAGAAAACATTGACAGTAAGAAGAGTCAGTCTTCTTGTACTTAAGTCGGCATGGTGCCTTTTGTATTTAATTAAGATGCGATTTCTGTGTTTCGTCGTCAATAAAGAGGTCAGAGGGACACAGGAAACCTGAAGTGAAGCATCGGAATTTAAAACTAGTGTCACAGGATTGGTTCAAAACATAGACATTAGGAAGAGTCAGTCTTCTTGTACTAATGTCGGCATTGTGCCTTTTGTATTTAATTCCGATGCAATTTCTGTGTTTCATCGTCAATAAGAAGGTCAGAGGGATACAGTAAAACTGAAGTCAAGCATGGGAACCTATAACTAGTGTCACAGGAATGGTTCAAAACATTGACAGTAAGAAGAGTCAGTCTTCTTGTTCTTAAGTCGGCATTGTGCCTTTTGTATTTAATTCCGATGCAATTTACGTGTTTCATCGTCAATAAGAAGGTCAGAGGGATACAGTAAACCTGAAGTGAAGCATCGGAATCTATAACTAGTGTAACAGGATTGGCTCAAAACATAGACAGTAAGAAGAGCCAGTCTTCTTGTACTTGAGTCGGCATTGTGCCTTTTGTATTTAATTCCGATGAATTTTCTGTGTTTGATCGTCAATAAGAAGGTCAGAGGGATACAGTAAATCTGAAGTAAAGCATCGGAATCTATAACTAGTGTCACAGGAATGGTTCAAAACATTGACAGTAAGAAGAGTCAGTCTTCTTGTTCTTAAGTCGGCATTGTGCCTTTTGTATTTAATTCCGATGCAATTTACGTGTTTCATCGTCAATAAGAAGGTCAGAGGGATACAGTAAACCTGAAGTGAAGCATCGGAATCTGTAACTAGTGTCTCAGGAATGGCTCAAAACATAGACAGTAAGAAGAGCCAGTCTTCTTGTACTTATGTCGCCATTGTGCCTTTTGTAAATAATTCCGATGCAATTTCTGTGTTTCATCGTCAATAAGAAGCTCAGAGGGATACGGTAAATCTGAAGTGAAGCATCGGAATCTATAACTAGAGTCACAGGAATGGTTCAAAACATAGACCGTAAGATGGATCTGTCTTCTTGAACTTAAGTCGGCATTGTGCCTTTTGTATTTAATTCCGATGCAGTATCTGTATTTTTTCGTCAATAAGAAGGTCAGAGGGATGCAGTAAACCTGAAGTGAAGCATCGGAATCTATAACTAGTGTCACAGAAATGGTTCAAAACATAGACAGTAAAAAGAGCCAGTCTTCTTGTACTTGAGTCGGCATTGTGCCTTTTGTATTTAATTCCGATGCAATTTCTGTATTTCTTCGTCAATAAGAAAGTCAGAGGGATACAGTATACCTGAAGTGAAGCATCGGAATCTATAACTAGTGTCACAGAAATGGTTCAAAAGCATAGACAGTAAGAAGAATCAGTCTTCTTGTACTTATGTCGGCATTGTGCCTTTTGTAATTAATTCCGATGCAATTTCTGTGTTTCATCGTTAATAAGAAGCTCAGAGGGATACAGTAAATCTGAAGTGAAGCATCGGAATCTATAACTAGTGTCACAGGAATGGTTCAAAACATAGATAGTAAGAAAAGGCATTCTTCTTGTACTTAAGTCGGCATTGTGCCTTTTGTATTTAATCCCGATGCAATTTACGTGTTTCATCGTCAATAAGAAGGTCAGAGGGAAACAGTAAACCTGAAGTGAAGCATCGGAATCTATAACTAGTGTCACAGGAATGGTTCAAAACATAGACACTAAGAAGAATCAGTCTTTTTGTACTTAAGTCGGCATTGTGCCTTTTGTATTTAATTCCGATGCAATTTCTGTGTTTCATCGTCAATACGAAAGTCAGAGGGATACAGTAAATCTGAAGTGAAGCATCGGAATCAATAACTAGTGTCACAGGAAAGGTTCAAAACATAGACAGTATGAAGGGTCAGTCTTCTTGTACTTAAGTCGGCATTGTGCCTTTTGTATTTAATTCCGATGCAATTTACGTGTTTCATCGTCAATAAGAAGGTCAGAGGAATACAGTAAACCTGAAGTGAAGCATCGGAATCTATAACTAGTGTCTAAAGAATGGTTCAAAACATAGACAGTAAGAAGAGTCAGTTTTCTTGTAAATAAGTCGGCATTGTGCCTTTTGTAATGAATTCCGATGCAATTTCTGTGTTTCATCGTCAATAAGAAGGTCACAGGGAGACAGTAAACCTGAACTGAAGTATCGGAATCTATAACTAGTGTCACAGGAATGGTTCAAATCATAGACAGTAAGAAGAGTCAGTTTTCTTGTACTTAGGTCGGCATTGGGCCTTTTGAATATAATTACGATGCAATTTCTGTGCTTTTTCGTCAATAAGAAGGTCTGAGGGATGCAGTAAACCTGAAGGGAAGCATCGGAATCTATAACTAGTGTCACAGAAATGTTTCAAAACATAGACAGTAATAAGAGCCAGCCTTCTTGTACTTGTGTCGGCATTGTGCCTTTTCTATTTAATTCGGATGCAACTTCTGTGTTTCATCGTCAATAAGAGCGTCAGAGGGATACAGTAAACCTGAAGTGAAGCATCGGAATCTATAACTAATGTCACAGGAATGGTTCAAAACATAGACAGTAGGAACAGTCAGTCTTCTTGTACTTAATTCGGCATTGTGCCTTTTGTATTTAATTAAGATTTAATTTCTGTGTTTCATCGTCAATAATCAGGTCAGAGGCATACAGCAAACCTGATGTGAAGCATCGGAATCTATAACTAGTGTCACAGGAATGGTTCAAAACATAGTCAGTAAGAAGAGTCAGTTATCTTGTACTTAAGTCGGCATTGTGCCTTTTGTATTTAATTCCGATGCAATTTCTGTGTTTCATCGTCAATAAGAAGGTCAGAGGGATACAGTATACCTGAAGTGAAGCATCGGAATCTATAACTAGTGTCACAGGAATTGTTCAAATCATAGACAGTAAGAACAGTCAGTCTTTTTGTACTTAAGTCGGCATTGTGCCTTTTGTATTTTTTTCCGATGCAATTTCTGTGTTTCATCGTCAATACGAAAGTCAGAGGGATACTGTAAACCTGAAGTGAACCATCGGAATCTATAACTAGTGTCACAGGAATGGTTCAAAACATAGACAGTAAGAAGGGTCCGTCTTCTTGTACTTAAGTCAGCATTGTGCCTTTTGTATTTAATTCCGATGCAATATCTGTGTCTTTTCGTCATTAAGAAGGTCACAGGGATACAGTAAACCTGAAGTGAAGCATCGGAATCTACAACTAGTGTCACAGGAATGGTTCAAACCATAGACATTAAGATGAGTTAGTGTTCTTGTACTGAAGTCGGCATTGTGCTTTTTGTATTTAATTAAAATGCTATTTCTATGTTTCATCGTCAATAAGAAGGTCAGAGGGATACAGTAAACTTGAAGTGAAGCATCGGAATCTATAACTAGTGTCACAGGAATGGTTCAAAACATAGATAGTAAGAAGTGTCGGTCTTCTTGTACTTAAGTCGGCATTGTGCCTTTTGTATATAATTACGATGCAATTTCTGTGTTTCATCGTCAATAAGAAGGTCAGCTGGATACAGTTACCTGAAGTGAACCATCGGATTCTATAACTAATGTCACCGGAATGGTAGAAAACATTGACAGCAAGAAGAGTCAGTCTTCTTGTACTTAAGTCGGCATTGTGCCTTTTGTATTTAATTAAGATGCGATTTCTGTGTTTCGTCGTCAATAAAGAGGTCAGAGGGACACAGGAAACCTGAAGTGAAGCATCGGAATCTAAAACTAGTGTCACAGGAATGGTTCAATTCATAGACAGTAAGAAGAATCAGTCTTCTTGTACTTAAGTGGGCATTTTGCCTTTTGTATTTAATTCCGATGCAATTTCTGTGCTTCATCGTCAATAAGAAGGTCAGCTGGATACAGTAAACCTGAAGTGAAGCATCGGAATCTTTAACTAGTGTCACTGGAATGGCTCAAAACATAGACAGTAAGAAGAGCCAGTCTTCTTGTACTTGAGTCGTCATTGTGCCTTTTGTATTTAATTCCGATGAATTTTCTGTGTTTGATCGTCAATAAGAAGGTCCGAGGGATACAGTAAACCTGAAGTAAAGCATCGGAATCTATAACTAGTGTCACAGGAATGGTTCAAAACATTGACAGTAAGAAGAGTCAGTCTTCTTGTTCTTAAGTCGGCATTGTGCCTTTTGTATTTAATTCCGATGCAATTTACGTGTTTCATCGTCAATAAGAAGCTCAGAGGGATACGGTAAATCTGAAGTGAAGCATCGGAATCTATAACTAGTGTCACAGGCATGGTTCAAAGAATAGACAGTAAGAAGAGTCAGTCTTCTTGTTCTTAAGTCGGCATTGTGAATTTTTTTTTAAATTCCGGTGCAATTTCTGTGTTTCATCGTCAATAAGAAGGTCAGAGGGATACAGTAAACCAGAAGTGAAGCATCGGAATCTATAACTAGAGTCGCAGGAATGGTTCAAAACATAGACCGTAAGAAGGATCTGTCTTCTTGAACTTAAGTCGGCATTGTGCCTTTTGTATTTAATTCCGATGCAATATCTGTATTTCTTCGTCAATAAGAAGGTCAGAGGGATGCAGTAAACCCGAAGTGAAGCATCGGAATCTATAACTAGTGTCACAGAAATGGTTCAAAACATAGACAGTAAGAAGAGCCAGTCTTCTTGTACTTAAGTCGGCATTGTGCCTTTTGTATTTAATTCCGATGCAATTTCTGTATTTCTTCGTCAATAAGAAGGTCAGAGGGATACATTATACCTGAAGTGAAGCATCGGAATCTATAACTAGTGTCACAGAAATGGTTCAAAAGCATAGACAGTAAGAAGAGTCAGTCTTCTTGTACTTATGTCGGCATTGTGCCTTTTGTAATTAATTCCGATGCAATTTCTGTGTTTCATCGTCAATAAGAAGCTCAGAGGGATACAGTAAATCTGAAGTGAAGCATCGGAATCTATAACTAGTGTCACAGGAAAGGTTCAAAACATAGACAGTAAGAAGGGTCAGTCTTCTTGTACTTAAGTCGGCATTGTGCCTTTTGTATTTAATTCCGATGCAATTTACGTGTTTCATCGTCAATAAGAAGGTCAGAGGAATACAGTAAACCTGAACTGAAGCATCGGAATCTATAACTAGTGTCTAAGGAATGGTTCAAAGCATAGACAGTAAGAAGAGTCAGTATTCTTGTACATAAGTCGGCATTGTGCCTTTTGTAATTAATTCCGATGCAATATCTGTGTTTTTTCGTCATTAAGAAGGTCACAGGGATACAGTAAACCTGAAGTGAAGCATCGGAATCTACAACTAGTGTCACAGGAATGGTTCAAACCATAGACATTAAGATGAGTTAGTGTTCTTGTACTGAAGTCGGCATTGTGCTTTTTGTATTTAATTAAAATGCTATTTCTATGTTTCATCGTCAATAAGAAGGTCAGAGGGATACAGTAAACTTGAAGTGAAGCATCGGAATCTATAACTAGTGTCACAGGAATGGTTCAAAACATAGATAGTAAGAAGTGTCAGTCTTCTTGTACTTAAGTCGGCATTGTGCCTTTTGTATATAATTACGATGCAATTTCTGTGTTTCATCGTCAATAAGAAGGTCAGCTGGATACAGTTACCTGAAGTGAGCCATCGGATTCTAGAACTAATGTCACCGGAATGGTAGAAAACGTTGACAGTAAGAAGAGTCAGTCTTCTTGTACTTAAGTCGGCATTGTGCCCTTTGTATTTAATTAAGATGCGATTTCTGTGTTTCGTCGTCAATAAAGAGGTCAGAGGGACACAGGAAACCTGAAGTGAAGCATCGGAATCTAAAACTAGTGTCACAGGAATGGCTCAATTCATAGACAGTAAGAAGAATCAGTCTTCTTGTACTTAAGTGGGCATTTTGCCTTTTGTATTTAATTCCGATGCAATTTCTGTGCTTCATCGTCAATAAGAAGGTCAGCTGGATACAGTAAACCTGAAGTGAAGCATCGGAATCTTTAACTAGTGTCACTGGAATGGCTCAAAACATAGACAGTAAGAAGAGCCAGTCTTCTTGTACTTGAGTCGGCATTGTGCCTTTTGTATTTAATTCCGATGAATTTTCTGTGTTTGATCGTCAATAAGAAGGTCCGAGGGATACAGTAAACCTGAAGTAAAGCATCGTAATCTATAACTAGTGTCACAGGAATGGTTCAAAACATTGACAGTAAGAAGAGTCAGTCTTCTTGTTCTTAAGTCGGCATTGTGCCTTTTGTATTTAATTCCGATGCAATTTACGTGTTTCATCGTCAATAAGAAGCTCAGAGGGATACGGTAAATCTGAAGTGAAGCATCGGAATCTATAACTAGTGTCACAGGCATGGTTCAAAGAATAGACAGTAAGAAGAGTCAGTCTTCTTGTTCTTAAGTCGGCATTGTGAATTTTTTTTTAAATTCCGGTGCAATTTCTGTGTTTCATCGTCAATAAGAAGGTCAGAGGGATACAGTAAACCAGAAGTGAAGCATCGGAATCTATAACTAGAGTCGCAGGAATGGTTCAAAACATAGACCGTAAGAAGGATCTGTCTTCTTGAACTTAAGTCGGCATTGTGCCTTTTGTATTTAATTCCGATGCAATATCTGTATTTCTTCGTCAATAAGAAGGTCAGAGGGATGCAGTAAACCCGAAGTGAAGCATCGGAATCTATAACTAGTGTCACAGAAATGGTTCAAAACATAGACAGTAAGAAGAGCCAGTCTTCTTGTACTTAAGTCGGCATTGTGCCTTTTGTATTTAATTCCGATGCAATTTCTGTATTTCTTCGTCAATAAGAAGGTCAGAGGGATACATTATACCTGAAGTGAAGCATCGGAATCTATAACTAGTGTCACAGAAATGGTTCAAAAGCATAGACAGTAAGAAGAGTCAGTCTTCTTGTACTTATGTCGGCATTGTGCCTTTTGTAATTAATTCCGATGCAATTTCTGTGTTTCATCGTCAATAAGAAGCTCAGAGGGATACAGTAAATCTGAAGTGAAGCATCGGAATCTATAACTAGTGTCACAGGAAAGGTTCAAAACATAGACAGTAAGAAGGGTCAGTCTTCTTGTACTTAAGTCGGCATTGTGCCTTTTGTATTTAATTCCGATGCAATTTACGTGTTTCATCGTCAATAAGAAGGTCAGAGGAATACAGTAAACCTGAACTGAAGCATCGGAATCTATAACTAGTGTCTAAGCAATGGTTCAAAGCATAGACAGTAAGAAGAGTCAGTATTCTTGTACATAAGTCGGCATTGTGCCTTTTGTAATTAATTCCGATGCAATTTCTGTGTTTCATCGTCAATAAGAATGTCACAGGGAGACAGTATACCTGAACTGAAGTATCGGAATCTATAACTAGTGTCACAGGAATGGTTCAAATCATAGACAGTAAGAAGAGTCAGTTTTCTTGTACTTAGGTCGGCATTGGGCCTTTTGAATATAATTACGATGCAATTTCTGTGCTTCTTCGTCAATAAGAAGGTCTGAGGGATGCAGTAAACCTGAAGGGAAGCATCGGAATCTATAACTAGTGTCACAGAAATGTTTCAAAACATAGACAGTAATAAGAGCCAGCCTTCTTGTACTTGTGTCGGCATTGTGCCTTTTCTATTTCATTCGGATACAACTTCTGTGTTTCATCGTCAATAAGAGCGTCAGAGGGATACAGTAAACCTGAAGTGAAGCATCGGAATCTATAACTAGTGTCACAGGAATGGTTCAAAACATAGACAGTAGGAACAGTCAGTCTTCTTGTACTTAATTCGGCATTGTGCCTTTTGTATTTAATTAAGATTTAATTTCTGTGTTTCATCGTCAATAATCAGGTCAGAGGCATACAGTAAACCTGATGTGAAGCATCGGAATCAATAACTAGTGTCACAGGAATGGTTCAAAACATAGTCAGTAAGAAGAGTCAGTTATCTTGTACTTAAGTCGGCATTGTGCCTTTTGTATATAATTACGATGCAATTTCTGTGTTTCATCGTCAATAAGAAGGTCAGCTGGATACAGTTACCTGAAGTGAATCATCGGATTCTATAACTAATGTCACCGCAATGGTAGAAAACATTGACAGTAAGAAGAGTCAGTCTTCTTGTACTTAAGTTGGCATTGTGCCTTTTGTATTTAATTAAGATGCGATTTCTGTGTTTCATCGTCAATAAAGAGGTCAGAGGGACACAGGAAACCTGAAGTGAAGCATCGGAATCTAAAACTAGTGTCACAGGATTGGTTCAAAACATAGACATTAGGAAGAGTCAGTCTTCTTGTACTAATGTCGGCATTGTGCCTTTTGTATTTAATTCCGATGCATTTTCTGTGTTTCATCGTCAATAAGAAGGTCAGAGGGATACAGTAAAACTGAAGTGAAGCATGGGAACCTATAACTAGTGTCACAGGAATGGTTCAACTCATAGACAGTAAGAAGAGTCAGTCTTCTTGTACTTAAGTGGGCATTTTGCCTTTTGTATTTAATTCCGATGCAATTTCTGTGCTTCATCGTCAATAAGAAGGTCAGCTGGATACAGTAAACCTGAAGTGATGCATCGGAATCTATAACTAGTGTCACAGGAATGGCTCAAAACATAGACAGTAAGAAGAGCCAGTCTTCTTGTACTTGAGTCGGCATTGTGCGTTTTGTATTTAATTCCGATGAATTTTCTGTGTTTGATCGTCAATAAGAAGGTCAGAGGGATACAGTAAACCTGAAGTAAAGCATCGGAATCTATATCTAGTGTCACAGGAATGGTTCAAAACATTGACAGTAAGAAGAGTCAGTCTTCTTGTTCTTAAGTCGGCATTGTGCCTTTTGTATTTAATTCCGATGCAATTTACGTGTTTCATCGTCAATAAGAAGGTCAGAGGGATACAGTAAACCTGAAGTGAAGCATCGGAATCTGTAACTAGTGTCACAGGAATGGCTCAAAACATAGACAGTAAGAAGAGCCAGTCTTCTTGTACTTATGTCGCCATTGTGCCTTTTGTAAATAATTCCGATGCAATATCTGTGTTTCATCGTCAATAAGAAGCTCAGAGGGATACGGTAAATCTGAAGTGAAGCATCGGAATCTATAACTAGTGTCACAGGCATGGTTCAAAAAATAGACAGTAACTAGAGTCAGTCTTTTTGTACTTAAGTCGGCATTGTGAATTTTTTTTTAATTCCGGTGCAATTTCTGTGTTTCATCGTCAATACGAAGGTCAGAGGGATACAGTAAACCTGAAGTGCAGCATCGGAATCTATAACTAGAGTCACAGGAATGGTTCAAAACATAGACCGTAAGAAGGTTCTGTCTTCTTGAACTTAAGTCGGCATTGTGCCTTTTGTATTTCATTCCGATGCAATATCTGTATTTCTTCGTCAATAAGAAGGTCAGAGGGATGCAGTAAACCTGAAGTGAAGCATCGGAATCTATAACTAGTGTCACAGAAATGGTTCAAAACATAGACAGTAAGAAGAGCCAGTCTTCTTGTACTTGGGTCGGCATTGTGCCTTTTGTATTTAATTCCGATGCAATTTCTGTATTTCTTCGTCAATAAGAAGGTCAGAGGGATACAGTATACCTGAAGTGATGCATCGGAATCTATAACTAGTGTCACAGAAATGGTTCAAAAGCATAGACAGTAAGATGAGTCAGTCTTCTTGTACTTATGTCGGCATTGTGCCTTTTGTAATTAATTCCGATGCAATTTCTGTGTTTCATCGTCAATAAGAAGCTCAGAGGGATACAGTAAATCTGAAGTGAAGCATCGGAATCTATAACTAGTGTCACAGGAATGGTTCAAAACATAGACGGTAAGAAGAGGCATTCTTCTTGTACTTAGGTCGGCATTGTGCCTTTTGTATTTACTCCCGATGCAATTTACGTGTTTCATCGTCAATAAGAAGGTCAGAGGGATACAGTAAACCTGAAGGGAAGCATCGGAGTCTATAACTAGTGTCACAGGAATGGTTCAAAACATAGACACTAAGAAGAGTCAGTCTTTTTGTACTTAAGTCGGCATTGTGGCTTTTGTATTTAATTCCGATGCAATTTCTGTGTTTCATCGTCAATACGAAAGTCAGAGGGATACAGTAAACCTGAAGTGAAGCATCGGAATCTATAACTAGTGTCACAGGAAAGGTTCAAAACATAGACACTAAGACGGGTCAGTCTTCTTGTACTTAAGTCGGCATTGTGCCGTTTGTATTTAATTCCGATGCAATTTACGTGTTTCATCGTCAATAAGAAGGTCAGAGGAATACAGTAAACCTGAAGTGAAGCATCGGAATCTATAACTAGTGTCTAAGGAATGGTTCAAAACATAGACAGTAAGAAGAGTCAGTATTCTTGTAAATAAGTCGGCATTGTGAATTTTGTAATTAATTCCGATGCAATATCTGTGTTTTTTCGTCATTAAGAAGGTCAGAGGGATACAGTAAAACTGAAGTCAAGCATCGGAATCTATAACTAGTGTCACAGAAATGGTTCAAAACATAGACAGTAAGAAGAGGCAGTCTTCTTGTACTTGAGTCGGCATTGTGCCTTTTGTATTTAATTAGGATGCAACGTCTGTGTTTCATCGTCAATAAGAAGGTCAGAGGGATACGGTAAACCTGAAGTGAAGCATCGGAATCTATAACTAGTGTCACAGGAATGGTTCAAAACATAGACAGTAAGAAGACCCATTCTTCTTATACTTATATCGGCATTGTGCCTTTTGTATTTAATTCCGATGCAATTTACGTGTTTCATCGTCAATAAGAAGGTCACAGGGATACAGTAAACCTGATGTGAAGCATCGGAATCTACAACTAGTGTCACAGGAATGGTTCAAAGCATAGTCAGTAAGAAGAGTCAATCTTCTTGTACTTAAGTCGGCATTGTGCCTTTTGTATTTAATTAAGATGCAATATCTGTGTTTCATCGTCAATAGGAAGGTGAAAGGGATACTGTAAACCTGAAGTGAAGCTTCGGAATCCATAACTAGTGACACAGGAATGGTTCAAAACATAGACAGTAGGAAGAGTCAGTTTTCTTGTGCTTAAGTCGGCATTGTGCCTTTTGTATATAATTCCGATGCAATTTCTGTGTTTCATCGTCAATAAGAAGCTTAGAGGGATACAGTAAACCTGAAGTGAAGCATCGGAATCAATAACTAGTGTCACAGGTATGGTTCAAAACATAGACAGTAAGAAGATTCAGTTTTCTTGTACTTAAGTCGGCATTGTGCCTTTTGTATTTAATTCCGATGCAATTTCTGTGTTTCATCGTCAATAAGAAGGTCAGAGGGATACAGTAAACCCTTAAGTGAAGCATCGGAATCTATAACTAGTGTCACAGGAATGGTTCAAAACATAGACAGTAAGAAGAGTCAGTTTTCTTGTACTTAATTCGGCATTGGGCCTTTTGAATATTATTACGATGCAATTTCTGTGTTTCTTCGTCAATAAGAAGGTCTGAGGGATACAGTAAACCTGAAGGTAAGCATCGGAATCTATAACTAGTGTCACAGAAATGGTTCAAAACATAGACAGTAAGGAGAGCCAGTCTTCTTGTACTTGTGTCGGCATTGTGCCTTTCGTATTTAATTCCGATGCAATCTATGTGTTTCTTCGTCAATAAGAAGGTCAGAGGGACACAGTAAACCTGAAGTGAAGCATCTGAATCTATAACTAGTGTCACAGGAATGGTTCAAATCATCGACAGTATAAAGAGCCAGTCTGCTTGTACTTGGGTCGGCATTGTGCCTTTTGTATTTAATTCATATGATACTTCTGTGTTTCATCGTCAATAAGAGCGTCAGAGGGATACAGTAAACCTGAAGTGAAGCATCGGAATCTATAACTAGTGTCACAGGAATGGTTCAAACATAGACAGTAGGAAGAGTCAGTCTTCTTGTACTTAATTCGGCATTGTGCCTTTTGTATTTAATTAAGATTTAATTTCTGTGTTTCATCGTCAATAATAAGGTCAGAGGGATACAGTAAACCTGAAGTGAAGCATCGGAATCTATAACTACTGTCACAGGAATGGTTCAAAAACATAGTCAGTAAGAAGAGTCAATCTTCTTGTACTTAAGTCGGCATTGGGCCTTTTGTATTTAATTAAGATGCAATTTCTGTGTTTCATCGTGAATAGGAAGGTGAAAGGGATACAGTAAACCTGGAGTGAAGCTTCGGAAATTTATAACTAGTGTCACAGGAATGGTTCAAATCATAGACAGTAAGAAGAGTCAGTCTTCTTGTACTTATTGGGCATTTTGCCTTTTGTATTTAATTCCGATGCAATTTCTGTGCTTCATCGTCAATAAGAAGGTCAGCTGGATACAGTAAACCTGAAGTGAAGCATCGGAATCTATAACTAGGGTCACAGGAATGGCTCAAAACATAGACAGTAAGAAGAGCCAGTCTTTTTGTACTTGAGTCGGCATTGTGCCTTTTGTATTTAATTCCGATGAATTTTCTGTGTTTGATCGTCAATAAGAAGGTCAGAGGGATACAGTAAACCTGAAGTAAAGCATCGGAATCTATAACTAGTGTCACAGGAGTGGTTCAAAACATTGACAGTAAGAGGAGTCAGTCTTCTTGTTCTTAAGTCGGCATTGTGCCTTTTGTATTTAATTCCGATGCAATTTACGTGTTTCATCGTCAATAAGAAGGTCAGAGAGATACAGTAAACCTGAAGTGAAGCATCGGAATCTATAACTAGTGTCACAGGAATGGCTCAAAACATAGACAGTAAGAAGAGCCAGTCTTCTTGTACTTATGTCGCCATTGTGCCTTTTGTAAATAATTCCGATGCAATTTCTGTGTTTCATCGTCAATAAGAAGCTAAGAGGGATACGGTAAATCTGAAGTGAAGCATCGGAATCTATAACTAGTGTCACAGGAATGGTTCAAAACACAGACAATAAGAAGGGGCATTCTTCTTGTTTTTAAGTCGGAATTGTGCCTTTTGTATTTAATTCCGATGCAATTTACGTGTTTCATCGTCAATAAGAAGGTCAGAGGGATACAGTAAACCTGAAGTGAAGCATCGGAATCTATAACTAGTGTCACAGGAATGGTTCAAACATAGACAGTAGGAAGAGTCAGTCTTCTTGTACTTAATTCGGCATTGTGCCTTTTGTATTTAATTAAGATTTAATTTCTGTGTTTCATCGTCAATAATAAGGTCAGAGGGATACAGTAAACCTGAAGTGAAGCATCGGAATCTATAACTAGTGTCACAGGAATGGTTTAAAGACATAGTCAGTAAGAAGAGTCAATCTTCTTGTACTTAAGTCGGCATTGGTCCTTTTGTATTTAATTAAGATGCAATTTCTGTGTTTCATCGTGAATAGGAAGGTGAAAGGGATACAGTAAACCTGGAGTGAAGCTTCGGAAATATATAACTAGTGTCACAGGAATGGTTCAAATCATAGACAGTAGGAAGAGTCAGTCTTCTTGTACTTAAGTCGGCATTGTGCCTTTTGTATTTAATTCCGATGCAATTTCTGTGTTTCATCGTCAATATGAAGGTCAGATCGATACAGTAAACCTGAAGTGAAGCATCTGAATCTATAACATGTGTCACAGGAATGGTTCAAAGCATAGACAGTAAGAAGAGTCTGTCTTTTTGTACTTAAGTGGGCATTGTGCCATTTGTATTTAATTCCGATGCAGTTTCTGTGATTCATCGTCAATACAAAGGTCAGAGGGATACAGTAAAACTGAAGTGAAGCATCGGAATCTGTAACTAGTGTCACAGGAATGGTTCAAAACATAGACAGTAAGAAGGGTCAGTCTTCTTGTACTTAAGTCGGCATTGTGCCTTTTGTATTTAATTCCGATGCAATTTCTGTGTTTCATCGTCAATATGAAGGTCAGATCGGTACAGTAAACCTGAAGTGAAGCATCTGAATCTATAACTTGTGTCACAGGAATGGTTCAAAGCATAGACGGTAAGAAGAGTCTGTCTTTTTGTACTTAAGTGGGCATTGTGCCATTTGTATTTAATTCCGATGCAGTTTCTGTGATTCATCGTCAATACAAAGGTCTGAGGGATACAGTAAACCTGAAGTGAAGCATCGGAATCTATAACTAGTGTCACAGGAAAGGTTCAAAACATAGACAATAAGAAGGGTCAGTCTTCTTGTACTTAAGTGCCTTTTGTATTTAATTCCGATGCAATTTCTGTGCTTCATCGTCAATAAGAAGGTCAGCTGGATACAGTAAACCTGAAGTGAAGCATCGGAATCTATAACTAGTGTCACAGGAACGGCTCAAAACATAGACAGTAAGAAGAGCCAGTCTTCTTGTACTTGAGTCGGCATTGTGCCTTTTGTATTTAATTCCGATGAATTTTCTGTGTTTGATCGTCAATAAGAAGGTCAGAGGGATACAGTAAACCGGAAGTAAAGCATCGGAATCTATAACTAGTGTCACAGGAATGGTTCAAAACATTGACAGTAAGAGGAGTCAGTCTTCTTGTTCTTAAGTCGGCATTGTGCCTTTTGTATTTAATTCCGATGCAATTTACGTGTTTCATCGTCAATAAGAAGGTCAGAGGGATACAGTAAACCTGAAGTGAAGCATCGCAATCTATAACTAGTGTCACAGAAATTGTTCAAAACATAGACAGTAAGAAGAGCCAGTCTTCTTGTACTTGAGTCGTCATTGTGCCTTTTGTATTTAATTAGGATGCAACGTCTGTGTTTCATCGTCAATAAGAAGGTCAGAGGGATACGGTAAACCTGAAGTGAAGCATCGGAATCTATAACTAGTGTCACAGGAATGGTTCAAAACATAGACAGTATGAAGAGCCAGTCTTCTTGTACTTGAGTCGGCATTGTGCCTTTTGTATTTAATTCCGATGCAATTTACGAGTTTCATCGTCAATAAGAAGGTCAGAGGAATACAGTAAACCTGAAGTGAAGCATCGGAATCTATAACTAGTGTCTAAGGAATGGTTCAAAACATAGACAGTAAGAAGAGTCAGTATTCTTGTAAATAAGTCGGCATTGTGAATTTTGTAATTAATTCCGATGCAATATCTGTGTTTTTTCGTCATTAAGAAGCTCAGAGGGATACAGTAAAACTGAAGTCAAGCATCGGAATCTATAACTAGTGTCACAGAAATGGATCAAAACATAGACAGTAAGAAGAGCCAGTCTTCTTGTACTTGAGTCGGCATTGTGCCTTTTGTATTTAATTAGGATGCAACGTCTGTGTTTCATCGTCAATAAGAAGGTCAGAGGGATACGGTAAACCTGAAGTGAAGCATCGGAATCTATAACTAGTGTCACAGGAATGGTTCAAAACATAGACAGTAAGAAGACCCATTCTTCTTATACTTATATCGGCATTGTGCCTTTTGTATTTAATTCCGATGCAATTTACGTGTTTCATCGTCAATAAGAAGGTCACAGGGATACAGTAAACCTGAAGTGAAGCATCGGAATCTACAACTAGTGTCACAGGAATGGTTCAAAGCATAGTCAGTAAGAAGAGTCAATCTTCTTGTACTTAAGTCGGCATTGTGCCTTTTGTATTTAATTAAGATGCAATATCTGTGTTTCATCGTCAATAGGAAGGTGAAAGGGATACAGTAAACCTGAAGTGAAGCTTCGGAATCTATAACTAGTGACACAGGAATAGTTCAAAACATAGACAGTAGGAAGAGTCAATCTTCTTGTGCTTAAGTCGGCATTGTGCCTTTTGTATATAATTCCGATGCAATTTCTGTGTTTCATCGTCAATAAGAAGCTTAGAGGGATACAGTAAACCTGAAGTGAAGCATCGGAATCAATAACTAGTGTCACAGGTATGGTTCAAAAACATAGACAGTAAGAAGATTCAGTTTTCTTGTACTTAAGTCGGCATTGTGCCTTTTGTATTTAATTCCGATGCAATTTCTGTGTTTCATCGTCAATAAGAAGGTCAGAGGGATACAGTAAACCCTTTAGTGAAGCATCGGAATCTATAACTAGTGTCACAGGAATGGTTCAAAACATAGACAGTAAGAAGAGTCAGTTTTCTTGTACTTAATTCGGCATTGGGCCTTTTGAATATTATTACGTTGCAATTTCTGTGTTTCTTCGTCAATAAGAAGGTCTGAGGGATACAGTAAACCTGAAGGTAAGCATCGGAATCTATAACTAGTGTCACAGAAATGGTTCAAAACATAGACAGTAAGGAGAGCCAGTCTTCTTGTACTTGTGTCGGCATTGTGCCTTTCGTATTTAATTCCGATGCAATCTATGTGTTTCTTCGTCAATAAGAAGGTCAGAGGGACACAGTAAACCTGAAGTGAAGCATCTGAATCTATAACTAGTGTCACAGGAATGGTTCAAATCATAGACAGTATAAAGAGCCAGTCTTCTTGTACTTGGGTCGGCATTGTGCCTTTTGTATTTAAGTCATATGATACTTCTGTGTTTCATCGTCAATACGAGCGTCAGAGGGATACAGTAAACCTGAAGTGAAGCATCGGAATCTATAACTAGTGTCACAGGAATGGTTCAAAAACATAGTCAGTAAGAAGAGTCAATCTTCTTGTACTTAAGTCGGCATTGGGCCTTTTGTATTTAATTAAGATGCAATTTCTGTGTTTCATCGTGAATAGGAAGGTAAAAGGGATACAGTAAACCTGGAGTGAAGCTTCGGAAACTTATAACTAGTGTCACAGGAATGGTTCGAATCATAGACAGTAAGAAGAGTCAGTCTTCTTGTACTTAAGTGGGCATTTTGCCTTTTGTATTTAATTCCGATGCAATTTCTGTGCTTCATCGTCAATAAGAAGGTCAGCTGGATACAGTAAACCTGAAGTGAAGCATCGGAATCTATAACTAGTGTAACGGGAATGGCTCAAAACATAGACAGTAAGAAGAGCCAGTCTTCTTGTACTTGAGTCGGCATTGTGCCTTTTGTATTTAATTCCGATGAATTTTCTGTGTTTGATCGTCAATAAGAAGGTCAGAGGGATACAGTAAACCTGAAGTAAAGCATCGGAATCTATAACTAGTGTCACAGGAGTGGTTCAAAACATTGACAGTAAGAGGAGTCAGTCTTCTTGTTCTTAAGTCGGCATTGTGCCTTTTGTATTTAATTCCGATGCAATTTACGGGTTTCATCGTCAATAAGAAGGTCAGAGAGATACAGTAAACCTGAAGTGAAGCATCGGAATCTATAACTAGTGTCACAGGAATGGCTCAAAACATAGACAGTAAGAAGAGCCAGTCTTCTTGTACTTATGTCGCCATTGTGCCTTTTGTAAACAATTCCGATGCAATTTCTGTGTTTCATCGTCAATACGAAGCTAAGAGGGATACGGTAAATCTGAAGTGAAGCATCGGAATCTATAACTAGTGTCACAGGAATGGTTCAAAACACAGACAATAAGAAGGGGCATTCTTCTTGTTTTTAAGTCGGAATTGTGCCTTTTGTATTTAATTCCGATGCAATTTACGTGTTTCATCGTCAATAAGAAGGTCAGAGGGATACAGTAAACCTGAAGTGAAGCATCGGAATCTATAACTAGTGTTACAGAAATGGTTCAAAACATAGACAGTAAGAAAAGCCAGTCTTCTTGCACTTGAGTCGGCATTGTGCCTTTTGTATTTAATTCCGATGCAATTTCTGTGTTTCATCGTCAATAAGAAGCTCAGAGGGATACAGTAAACATGAAGTGAAGCATCGGAATCTATAACTAGTGTTACAGAAATGGTTCAAAACATAGACAGTAAGAAAAGCCAGTCTTCTTGCACTTGAGTCGGCATTGTGCCTTTTGTATTTAATTCCGATGCAATTTCTGTGTTTCATCGTCAATAAGAAAGTCAGAGGGATACAGTAAACCCTTAAGTGAAGCATCGGAATCTATAACTAGTGTCACAGGAACGGTTCAAAACATAGACTGTAAGAAGAGTCAGTTTTCTTGTACTTAATTCGGCATTGGGCCTTTTGAATACTATTACGATGCAATTTCTGTGTTTCTTCGTCAATAAGAAGGTCTAAGGGATACAGTAAACCTGAAGGGAAGCATCGGAATCTATAACTAGTGTCACAGAAATGGTTCAAAACATAGACAGTAAGGAGAGCCAGTCTTCTTGTACTTGTGTCGGCATTGTGCCTTTCGTATTTAATTCCGATGCAATCTATGTGTTTCTTCGTCAATAAGAAGGTCAGAGGGACACAGTAAACCTGAAGTGAAGCATCGGAATCTATAACTAGTGTCACAGGAATGGTTCAAAACATAGACAGTAAGAAGAGCCAATCTTCTTGTACTTGGGTCGGCATTGTGCCTTTTGTATTTAATTCATATGCAAATTCTGTGTTTCATCGTCAATAAGAGCGTCAGAGGGATACAGTAAACCTGAAGTGAAGCATCGGAATCTATAACTAGTGTCACAGGAATGGTTCAAACATAGAAAGTAGGAAGAGTCAGTCTTCTTGTACTTAATTCGGCATTGTGCCTTTTGTATTTAATTAAGATTTAATTTCTGTGTTTCATCGTCAATAATAAGGTCAGAGGGATACAGTAAACCTGAAGTGAAGCATCGGAATCTATAACTAGTGTCACAGGAATGGTTCAAAAACATAGTCAGTAAGAAGAGTCAATCTTCTTGTACTTAAGTCGGCATTGGGCCTTTTGTATTTAATAAAGGTGCAATTTCTGTGTTTCATCGTGAATAGGAAGGTGAAAGGGATACAGTAAACCTGGAGTGAAGCTTCGGAAATATATAACTAGTGTCACAGGAATGGTTCAAATCATAGACAGTAGGAAGAGTCAGTCTTCTTGTACTTAAGTCGGCATTGTGCCTTTTGTATTTAATTCCGATGCAATTTCTGTGATTCATCGTCAATACAAAGGTCAGAGGGATACAGTAAACCTGAAGTGAAGCATCTGAATCTATAATATGTGTCACAGGAATGGTTCAAAGCATAGACAGTAAGAAGAGTCTGTCTTTTTGTACTTAAGTGGGCATTGTGCCATTTGTATTTAATTCCGATGCAGTTTCTGTGATTCATCGTCAATACAAAGGTCAGAGGGATACAGTAAACCTGAAGTGAAGCATCGGAATCTATAACTAGTGTCACAGGAATGGTTCAAATCATAGACAGTAAGAAGGGTCAGTCTTCTTGTACTTAAGTCGGCATTGTGCCTTTTGTATTTAATTCAGATGCAATTTCTGTGTTTCATCGTCAATATGAAGGTCAGATCGATACAGTAAACCTGAAGTGAAGCATCTGAATCTATAACTTGTGTCACAGGAATGGTTCAAAGCATAGACGGTAAGAAGAGTCTGTCTTTTTGTACTTAAGTGGGCATTGTGCCATTTGTATTTAATTCCGATGCAGTTTCTGTGATTCATCGTCAATACAAAGGTCAGAGGGATACAGTAAACCTGAAGTGAAGCATCGGAATCTATAACTAGTGTCACAGGAACGGTTCAAAACATAGACAGTAAGAAGAGCCAGTCTTCTTGTACTTGAGTCGGCATTGTGCCTTTTGTATTTAATTCCGATGAATTTTCTGTGTTTGATCGTCAATAAGAAGGTCAGAGGGATACAGTAAACCTGAAGTAAAGCATCGGAATCTATAACTAGTGTCACAGGAATGGTTCAAAACATTGACAGTAAGAGGAGTCAGTCTTCTTGTTCTTAAGTCGGCATTGTGCCTTTTGTATTTAATTCCGATGCAATTTACGTGTTTCATCGTCAATAAGAAGGTCAGAGGGATACAGTAAACCTGAAGTGAAGCATCGGAATGTATAACTAGTGTCACAGGAATGGCTCAAAACATAGACAGTAAGAAGAGCCAGTCTTCTTGTACTTATGTCGCCATTGTGCCTTTTGTAAATAATTCCGATGCAATTTCTGTGTTTCATCGTCAATAAGAAGCTCAGAGGGATACGGTAAATCTGAAGTGAAGCATCGGAATCTGTAACTAGTGTCACAGGAATGGTTCAAAACATAGACAATAAGAAGGGGCATTCTTCTTGTTCTTAAGTCGGCATTGTGCCTTTTGTATTTAATTCCGATGCAATTTACGTGTTTCATCGTCAATAAGAAGGTCAGAGGGATACAGTAAACCTGAAGTGAAGCATCGGAATCTATAACTAGTGTCACAGAAATGGTTCAAATCATAGACAGTAAGAAGAGTCAGTCTTCTTGTACTTATGTCGGCATTGTGCCTTTTGTAAATAATTCCGAAGCAATTTCTGTGTTTCATTGTCAATAAGAAGCTCAGAGGGATACAGTAAATCTGAAATGAAGCATCGGAATCTATAACTAGTGTCACAGGAAGGGTTCAAAACACAGACAGTAAGAAGAGTCAGTCTTTTTGTACTTAAGTCGGCATTGTGCCTTTTGTATTTAATTCCGATGAATTATCAGTGTTTGATCGTCAATACGAAGGTCAGAGGGAAACAGTATACATGATGTGAAGCATGGGAATCTATTACTAGTGTCACAGGAATGGTTCAAACCAATGACAGTAAGAAGAGTCAGTGTTCTTGTACTTAAGTCGGCATTGTGCATTTTGTATTTAATTAAGATGCAATCTCTGTGTTTCATCGTCAATGAGAAGGTGAAAGGGATACAGTAAACCTGAAGTGAAGCATCGGAATCTATAACTAGTGTCACAGGAATGGTTCAAAACATAGACAGTAAGAAGAGTCAGTCTTTTTGTACTTAAGTCGACATTGTGCCTTTTGTATGTATTTCCGATGCAATTTCTGTGTTTCATCGTCAATAAGAAGCTCACAAGGATACAGTAACCCTGAAGTGAAGCATCGGAATCTATAACTAGTGTCACAGGCATGGTTCAAAAAATAGACAGTAAGTAGAGTCAGTCTTTTTGTACTTAAGTCGGCATTGTGAATTTTTTTTTAATTCCGGTGCAATTTCTGTGTTTCATCGTCAATACGAAGGTCAGAGGGATACAGTAAACCCGAAGTGAAGCATCGGAATCTATAACTAGTGTCACAGAAATGGTTCAAAACATAGACAGTAAGAAGAGTCAGTCTTCTTGTACTTATGTCGGCATTGTGCCTTTTGTAAATAATTCCGATGCAATTTCTGTGTTTCATCGTCAATAAGAAGCTCAGAGGGATACAGTAAATCTGAAGTGAAGCATCGGAATCTATAACTAGTGTCACAGAAATGGTTCAAAACATAGACAGTAAGAAGAGTCAGTCTTCTTGTACTTATGTCGGCATTGTGCCTTTTGTAAATAATTCCGATGCAATTTCTGTGTTTCATCGTCAATAAGAAGCTCAGAGGGATACAGTAAATCTGAAGTGAAGCATCGGAATCTATAACTAGTGTCACAGGAAGGGTTCAAAACACAGACAGTAAGAAGAGTCAGTCTTTTTGTACTTAAGTCGGCATTGTGCCTTTTGTATTTAATTCCGATGCAATTTCTGTGTTTCATCGTCAATACGAAAGTCAGAGGGATACAGTGAACCTGAAGTGAAGCAACGGAATCTATAACTAGTGTCACAGGAAAGGTACAAAGCATAGACAGTAAGAAGGGTCAGTCTTCTTGTTCTTAAGTCGGCATTGTGCTTTTTGTATTTAATTCCGATGCAATATCTGTGTTTCATCGTCAATAAGAAGGCCACAGGGAGACAGTAAACCTGAACTGAAGTATCGGAATCTATAACTAGTGTCACAGGAATGGTTCAAACAAGAGACAGTAAGAAGAGTCAGTTTTCTTGTACTTAGGTCGGCATTGGGCCATTTGAAAATAATTACGATGCAATTTCTGTGCTTCTTTGTCAATAAGAAGGTCTGAGGGATGCAGTAAACCTGAAGGGAAGCATCGGAATCTATAACTAGTGTCACAGAAATGGTTCAAAACATAGACAGTAATAAGAGCCAGGCTTCTTGTACTTGTGTCGGCATTGTGCCTTTTCTATTTAATTCGGATGCAACTTCTGTGTTTCATCGTCAATAAGAGCGTCAGAGGGATACAGTA
Organism: Schistocerca piceifrons; assembly: GCF_021461385.2. NCBI lineage: Eukaryota > Metazoa > Arthropoda > Insecta > Orthoptera > Acrididae > Schistocerca > Schistocerca piceifrons. Next base: position 254,186 of record NW_025727349.1, on the reverse strand, counting down.
AACCTGAAGTGAAGCTTCGGAATCTATAACTAGTGTCACAGGAATGGTTCAAAACATAGACAGTAGGAACAGTCAGTCTTCTTGTACTTAACTCGGCATTGTGCCTTTTGTATTTAATTAAGATTTAATTTCTGTGTTTCATCGTCAATAATAAGGTCAGAGGCATACAGTAAACCTGTTGTGAAGCTTCGGAATCTATAACTAGTGTCACAGGAATTGTTCAAATCATAGACAGTAAGAACAGTCAGTCTTTTTGTACTTAAGTCGGCATTGTGCCTTTCGTATTTTATTCCGATGCAATTTCTGTGTTTCATTGTCAATACGAAAGTCAGAGGGATACAGTAAACCTGAAGTGACGCATCGGAATCTATAACCAGTGTCACAGGAATGGTTCAAAACATAGACAGTAAGAAGGGTACGTCTTCTTGTACTTTAGTCAGCATTGTGCCTTTTGTATTTAATTCCGATGCAATATCTGTGTTTTTTCGTCATTAAGAAGGTCAGAGGGATACAGTAAAACTGAAGTCAAGCATCGGAATCTATAACTAGTGTCACAGAAATTGTTCAAAACATAGACAGTAAGAAGAGCCAGTCTTCTTGTACTTGAGTCGGCATTGTGCCTTTTGTATTTAATTAGGATGCAACGTCTGTGTTTCATCGTCAATAAGAAGGTCAGAGGGATACGGTAAACCTGAAGTGAAGCATCGGAATCTATAACTAGTGTCACAGGAATGGTTCAAAGTATAGACAGTAAGAAGAGCCAGTCTTCTTGTACTTGAGTCGGCATTGTGCCTTTTGTATTTAATTCCGATGCAATTTCTGTATTTCTTCGTCAATAAGAAGGTCAGAGGGATACAGTATACCTGAAGTGATGCATCGGAATCTATAACTAGTGTCACAGAAATGGTTCAAAAGCATAGACAGTAAGATGAGTCAGTCTTCTTGTACTTATGTCGGCATTGTGCCTTTTGTAATTAATTCCGATGCAATTTCTGTGTTTCATCGTCAATAAGAAGCTCAGAGGGATACAGTAAATCTGAAGTGAAGCATCGGAATCTATAACTAGTGTCACAGGAATTGTTCAAAGCATAGACGGTAAGAAGAGGCATTCTTCTTGTAGTTAGGTCGGCATTGTGCCTTTTGTATTTAATCCCGATGCAATTTACGTGTTTCATCGTCAATAAGAAGGTCAGAGGGATACAGTAAACCTGAAGTGAAGCATCGGAGTCTATAACTAGTGTCACAGGAATGGTTCAAAACATAGACCCTAAGAAGAGTCAGTCTTTTTGTACTTAAGTCGGCATTGTGCCTTTTGTATTTAATTCCGATGCAATTTCTGTGTTTCATCGTCAATACGAAAGTCAGAGGGATACAGTAAACCTGAAGTGAAGCATCGGAATCTATAACTAGTGTCACAGGAAAGGTTCAAAACATAGACAGTAAGACGGGTCAGTCTTCTTGTACTTAAGTCGGCATTGTGCCTTTTGTATTTAATTCCGATGCAATTTACGTGTTTCATCGTCAATAAGAAGGTCAGAGGAATACAGTAAACCTGAAGTGAAGCATCGGAATCTATAACTAGTGTCTAAGGAATGGTTCAAAACATAGACAGTAAGAAGAGTCAGTATTCTTGTAAATAAGTCGGCATTGTGAATTTTGTAATTAATTCCGATGCAATGTCTGTGTTTTTTCGTCATTAAGAAGGTCAGAGGGATACAGTAAAACTGAAGTCAAGCATCGGAATCTATAACTAGTGTCACAGAAATGGATCAAAACATAGACAGTAAGAAGAGCCAGTCTTCTTGTACTTGAGTCGGCATTGTGCCTTTTGTATTTAATTAGGATGCAACGTCTGTGTTTCATCGTCAATAAGAAGGTCAGAGGGATATGGTAAACCTGAAGTGAAGCATCGGAATCTATAACTAGTGTCACAGGAATGGTTCAAAATATAGACAGTAAGAAGACGCATTCTTCTTATACTTATATCGGCATTGTGCCTTTTGTATTTAATTCCGATGCTATTTACGTGTTTCATCGTCAATAAGAAGGTCACAGGGATACAGTAAACCTGAAGTGAAGCATCGGAATCTACAACTAGTGTCACAGGAATGGTTCAAAGCATAGTCAGTAAGAAGAGTCAATCTTCTTGTACTTAAGTCGGCATTGTGCCTTTTGTATTTAATTAAGATGCAATATCTGTGTTTCATCGTCAATAGGAAGGTGAAAGGGATACAGTAAACCTGAAGTGAAGCTTCGGAATCTATAACTAGTGACACAGGAATGGTTCAAATCATAGACAGTAGGAAGAGTCAGTTTTCTTGTGCTTAAGTCGGCATTGTGCCTTTTGTATATAATTCCGATGCAATTTCTGTGTTTCATCGTCAATAAGAAGCTTAGAGGGATACAGTAAACCTGAAGTGAAGCATCGGAATCAATAACTAGTGTCACAGGTATGGTTCAAAACATAGACAGTAAGAAGATTCAGTTTTCTTGTACTTAAGTCGACATTGTGCCTTTTGTATTTAATTCCGATGCAATTTCTGTGTTTCATCGTCAATAAGAAGGTCAGAGGGATACAGTAAACCCTTAAGTGAAGCATCGGAATCTATAACTAGTGTCACAGGAATGGTTCAAAACATAGACAGTAAGAAGAGTCAGTTTTCAAGTACTTAATTCGGCATTGGGCCTTTTGAATATTATTACGATGCAATTTCTGTGTTTCTTCGTCAATAAGAAGGTCTGAGGGATACAGTAAACCTGAAGGTAAGCATCGGAATCTATAACTAGTGTCACAGAAATGGTTCAAAACATAGACAGTAAGGAGAGCCAGTCTTCTTGTACTTGTGTCGGCATTGTGCCTTTCGTATTTAATTCCGATGCAATCTATGTGTTTCTTCGTCAATAAGAAGGTCAGAGGGACACAGTAAACCTGATGTGAAGCATCTGAATCTATAACTAGTCTCACAGGAATGGTTCAAATCATAGACAGTATAAAGAGCCAGTCTTCTTGTACTTGGGTCGGCATTGTGCCTTTTGTATTTAATTCATATGCAACTTCTGTGTTTCATCGTCAATAAGAGCGTCAGAGGGATACAGTAAACCTGAAGTGAAGCATCGGAATCTATAACTAGTGTCACAGGAATGGTTCAAACATAGACAGTAGGAAGAGTCAGTCTTCTTGTACTTAATTCCGCATTGTAACTTTTGTATTTAATTAAGATTTAATTTCTGTGTTTCATCGTCAATAATAAGGTCAGAGGGATACAGTAAACCTGAAGCGAAGCATCGGAATCTATAACTAGTGTCACAGGAATGGTTCAAAAACATAGTCAGTAAGAAGAGTCAATCTTCTTGTACTTAAGTCGGCATTGGGCCTTTTGTATTTAATTAAGATGCAATTTCTGTGTTTCATCGTGAATAGGAAGGTGAAAGGGATACAGTAAACCTGGAGTGAAGCTTCGGAAATTTATAACTAGTGTCACAGGAATGGTTCAAATCATAGACAGTAAGAAGAGTCAGTCTTCTTGTACTTGAGTCGGCATTGTGCCTTTTGTATTTAATTCCGATGAATTTTCTGTGTTTGATCGTCAATAAGAAGGTCAGAGGGATACAGTAAACCTGAAGTAAAGCATCGGAATCTATAACTAGTGTCACAGGAGTGGTTCAAAACATTGACAGTAAAAGGAGTCAGTCTTCTTGTTCTTAAGTCGGCATTGTGCCTTTTGTATTTAATTCCGATGCAATTTACGTGTTTCATCGTCAATAAGAAGGTCAGAGAGATACAGTAAACCTGAAGTGAAGCATCGGAATCTATAACTAGTGTAACAGGAATGGCTCAAAACATAGACAGTAAGAAGAGCCAGTCTTCTTGTACTTGAGTCGGCATTGTGCCTTTTGTATTTAATTCCGATGAATTTTCTGTGTTTGATCGTCAATAAGAAGGTCAGAGGGATACAGTAAACCTGAAGTAAAGCATCGGAATCTATAACTAGTGTCACAGGAGTGGTTCAAAACATTGACAGTAAAAGGAGTCAGTCTTCTTGTTCTTAAGTCGGCATTGTGCCTTTTGTATTTAATTCCGATGCAATTTACGTGTTTCATCGTCAATAAGAAGGTCAGAGAGATACAGTAAACCTGAAGTGAAGCATCGGAATCTATAACTAGTGTCACAGGAATGGCTCAAAACATAGACAGTAAGAAGAGCCAGTCTTCTTGTACTTATGTCGCCATTGTGCCTTTTGTAAATAATTCCGATGCAATTTCTGTGTTTCATCGTCAATAAGAAGCTAAGAGGGATACGGTAAATCTGAAGTGAAGCATCGGAATCTATAACTAGTGTCACAGGAATGGTTCAAAACACAGACAATAAGAAGGGGCATTCTTCTTGTTTTTAAGTCGGAATTGTGCCTTTTGTATTTAATTCCGATGCAATTTACGTGTTTCATCGTCAATAAGAAGGTCAGAGGGATACAGTAAACCTGAAGTGAAGCATCGGAATCTATAACTAGTGTTACAGAAATGGTTCAAAACATAGACAGTAAGAAAAGCCAGTCTTCTTGCACTTGAGTCGGCATTGTGCCTTTTGTATTTAATTCCGATGCAATTTCTGTGTTTCATCGTCAATAAGAAGCTCAGAGGGATACAGTAAACCTGAAGTGAAGCATCGGAATCTATAACTAGTGTTACAGAAATGGTTCAAAACATAGACAGTTAGAAAAGCCAGTCTTCTTGCACTTGAGTCGGCATTGTGCCTTTTGTATTTAATTCCGATGCAATTTCTGTGTTTCATCGTCAATAAGAAGGTCAGAGGGATACAGTAAACCCTTAAGTGAAGCATCGGAATCTATAACTAGTGTCACAGTTATGGTTCAAAACATAGACTGTAAGAAGAGTCAGTTTTCTTGTACTTAATTCGGCATTGGGCCTTTTGAATATTATTACGATGCAATTTCTGTGTTTCTTCGTCAATAAGAATGTCTAAGGGATACAGTAAACCTGAAGGGAAGCATCGGAATCTATAACTAGTGTCACAGAAATGGTTCAAAACATAGACAGTAAGGAGAGCCAGTCTTCTTGTACTTGTGTCGGCATTGTGCCTTTCGTATTTAATTCCGATGCAATCTATGTGTTTCTTCGTCAATAAGAAGGTCAGAGGGACACAGTAAACCTGAAGTGAAGCATCGGAATCTATAACTAGTGTCACAGGAATGGTTCAAAACATAGACAGTAAGAAGAGCCAATCTTCTTGTACTTGGGTCGGCATTGTGCCTTTTGTATTTAATTCATATGCAACTTCTGTGTTTCATCGTCAATAAGAGCGTCAGAGGGATACAGTAAACCTGAAGTGAAGCATCGGAATCTATAACTAGTGTCACAGGAATGGTTCAAACATAGACAGTAGGAAGAGTCAGTCTTCTTGTACTTAATTCGGCATTGTAACTTTTGTATTTAATTAAGATTTAATTTCTGTGTTTCATCGTCAACAATAAGGTCAGAGGGATACAGTAAACCTGAAGTGAAGCATCGGAATCTATAACTAGTGTCACAGGAATGGTTCAAAAACATAGTCAGTAAGAAGAGTCAATCTTCTTGTACTTAAGTCGGCATTGGGCCTTTTGTATTTAATTAAGATGCAATTTCTGTGTTTCATCGTGAATAGGAAGGTGAAAGGGATACAGTAAACCTGGAGTGAAGCTTCGGAAATATATAACTAGTGTCACAGGAATGGTTCAAATCATAGACAGTAGGAAGGGTCAGTCTTCTTGTACTTAAGTCGGCATTGTGCCTTTTGTATTTAATTCCGATGCAATTTCTGTGTTTCATCGTCAATATGAAGGTCAGATCGATACAGTAAACCTGAAGTGAAGCATCTGAATCTATAACATGTGTCACAGGAATGGTTCAAAGCATAGACAGTAAGAAGAGTCTGTCTTTTTGTACTTAAGTGGGCATTGTGCCATTTGTATTTAATTCCGATGCAGTTTCTGTGATTCATCGTCAATACAAAGGTCAGAGGGATACAGTAAACCTGAAGTGAAGCATCGGAATCTATAACTAGTGTCACAGGAATGGTTCAAAACATAGACAGTAAGAAGGGTCAGTCTTCTTGTACTTAAGTCGGCATTGTGCCTTTTGTAATTAATTCCGATGCAATTTCTGTGTTTCATCGTCAATATGAAGGTCAGATCGATACAGTAAACCTGAAGTGAAGCATCTGAATCTATAACTTGTGTCACAGGAATGGTCCAAAGCATAGACGGTAAGAAGAGTCTGTCTTTTTGTACTTAAGTGGGCATTGTGCCATTTGTATTTAATTCCGATGCAGTTTCTGTGATTCATCGTCAATACGAAGGTCAGAGGGATACAGTAAACCTGAAGTTAAGCATCGGAATCTATAACTAGTGTCACACGAATGGTTCAAAACATAGACAGTAAGAAGGGTCAGTCTTCTTGTACTTAAGTCGGCATTGTGCCTTTTGTATTTAATTCCGATGCAATTTCTGTGCTTCATCGTCAATAAGAAGGTCAGCTGGATACAGTAAACCTGAAGTGAAGCATCGGAATCTATAACTAGTGTCTAAGGAAATGTTCAAAACATAGACAGTAAGAAGAGTCAGTATTCTTGTAAATAAGTCGGCATTGTGAATTTTGTAATTAATTCCGATGCAATATCTGTGTTTTTTCGTCATTAAGAAGGTCAGAGGGATACAGTAAAACTGAAGTCAAGCATCGGAATCTATAACTAGTGTCACAGAAATGGATCAAAACATAGACAGTAAGAAGAGCCAGTCTTCTTGTACTTGAGTCGGCATTGTGCCTTTTGTATTTAATTAGGATGCAACGTCTGTGTTTCATCGTCAATAAGAAGGTCAGAGGGATACGGTAAACCTGAAGTGAAGCATCGGAATCTATAACTAGTGTCACAGGAATGGTTCAAAACATAGACAGTAAGAAGACACATTCCTCTTATACTTATATCGGCATTGTGCCTTTTGTATTTAATTCCGATGCAATTTACGTGTTTCATCGTCAATAAGAAGGTCACAGGGATACAGTAAACCTGAAGTGAAGCATCGGAATCTACAACTAGTGTCACAGGAATGGTTCAAAGCATAGTCAGTAAGAAGAGTCAATCTTCTTGTACTTAAGTCGGCATTGTGCCTTTTGTATTTAATTCCGATGCAATTTCTGTGTTTCATCGTCAATAAGAAGGTCAGAGGGATACAGTAAACCATTAAGTGAAGCATCGGAATCTATAACTAGTGTCACAGGAATGGTTCAAAACATAGACAGTAAGAAGAGTCAGTTTTCTTGTACTTAATTCGGCATTGGGCCTTTTGAATATTATTACGATGCAATTTCTGTGTTTCTTCGTCAATAAGAAGGTCTGAGGGATACAGTAAACCTGAAGGTAAGCATCGGAATCTATAACTAGTGTCACAGAAATGGTTCAAAACATAGACAGTAAGGAGAGCCAGTCTTCTTGTACTTGTGTCGGCATTGTGCCTTTCGTATTTAATTCCGATGCAATCTATGTGTTTCTTCGTCAATACGAAGGTCAGAGGGACACAGTAAACCTGAAGTGAAGCATCTGAATCTATAACTAGTGTCACAGGAATGGTTCAAATCATAGACAGTATAAAGAGCCAGTCTTCTTGTACTTGGGTCGGCATTGTGCCTTTTGTATTTAATTCATATGATACTTCTGTGTTTCATCGTCAATAAGAGCGTCAGAGCGATACAGTAAACCTGAAGTGAAGCATCGGAATCTATAACTAGTGTCACAGGAATGGTTCAAAGATAGACAGTAGGAAGAGTCAGTCTTCTTGTACTTAATTCGGCATTGTGCCTTTTGTATTTAATTAAGATTTAATTTCTGTGTTTCATCGTCAATAATAAGGTCAGAGGGATACAGTAAACCTGAAGTGAAGCATCGGAATCTATAACTAGTGTCACAGGAATGGTTCAAAAACATAGTCAGTAAGAAGAGTCAATCTTCTTGTACTTAAGTCGGCATTGGGCCTTTTGTATTTAATTAAGATGCAATTTCTGTGTTTCATCGTGAATAGGAAGGTGAAAGGGATACAGTAAACCAGGAGTGAAGCTTCGGAAATTTATAACTAGTGTCACAGGAATGGTTCAAATCATAGACAGTAAGAAGAGTCAGTCTTCTTGTACTTAAGTGGGCATTTTGCCTTTTGTATTTAATTCCGATGCAATTTCTGTGCTTCATCGTCAATAAGAAGGTCAGCTGGATACAGTAAACCTGATGTGAAGCATCGGAATCTATAACTAGTGTAACAGGAATGGCTCAAAACATAGACAGTAAGAAGAGCCAGTCTTCTTGTACTTGAGTCGGCATTGTACCTTTTGTATTTAATTCCGATGAATTTTCTGTGTTTGATCGTCAATAAGAAGGTCAGAGGGATACAGTAAACCTGAAGTAAAGCATCGAAATCTATAACTAGTGTCACAGGAGTGGTTCAAAACATTGACAGTAAGAGGAGTCAGTCTTCTTGTTTTTAAGTCGGCATTGTGCCTTTTGTATTTAATTCCGATGCAATTTACGTGTTTCATCGTCAATAAGAAGGTCAGAGAGATACAGTAAACCTGAAGTGAAGCATCGGAATCTATAACTAGTGTCACAGGAATGGCTCAAAACATAGACAGTAAGAAGAGCCAGTCTTCTTGTACTTATGTCGCCATTGTGCCTTTTGTAAATAATTCCGATGCAATTTCTGTGTTTCATCGTCAATAAGAAGCTAAGAGGGATACGGTAAATCTGAAGTGAAGCATCGGAATCTATAACTAGTGTTACAGAAATGGTTCAAAACATAGACAGTAAGAAAAGCCAGTCTTCTTGCACTTGAGTCGGCATTGTGCCTTTTGTATTTAATTCCGATGCAATTTCTGTGTTTCATCGTCAATAAGAAGGTCAGAGGGATACAGTAAACCCTTAAGTGAAGCATCGGAATCTATAACTAGTGTCACAGGAATGGTTCAAAACATAGACTGTAAGAAGAGTCAGTTTTCTTGTACTTAATTCGGCATTGGGCCTTTTGAATATTATTACGATGCAATTTCTGTGTTTCTTCGTCAATAAGAATGTCTAAGGGATACAGTAAACCTGAAGGGAAGCATCGGAATCTATAACTAGTGTCACAGAAATGGTTCAAAACATAGACAGTAAGGAGAGCCAGTCTTCTTGTACTTGTGTCGGCATTGTGCCTTTCGTATTTAATTCCGAAGCAATCTATGTGTTTCTTCGTCAATAAGAAGGTCAGAGGGACACAGTAAACCTGAAGTGAAGCATCGGAATCTATAACTAGTGTCACAGGAATGGTTCAAAACATAGACAGTAAGAAGAGCCAATCTTCTTGTACTTGGGTCGGCATTGTGCCTTTTGTATTTAATTCATATGCAACTTCTGTGTTTCATCGTCAATAAGAGCGTCAGAGGGATACAGTAAACCTGAAGTGAAGCATCGGAATCTATAACTAGTGTCACAGGAATGGTTCAAACATAGACAGTAGGAAGAGTCAGTCTTCTTGTACTTAATTCGGCATTGTGCCTTTTGTATTTAATTAAGACTTAATTTCTGTGTTTCATCGTCAATAATAAGGTCTGAGGGATACAGTAAACCTGAAGTGAAGCATCGGAATCTATAACTAGTGTCACAGGAATGGTTCAAAAACATAGTCAGTAAGAAGAGTCAATCTTCTTGTACTTAAGTCGGCATTGGGCCTTTTGTATTTAATTAAGATGCAATTTCTGTGTTTCATCGTGAATAGGAAGGTGAAAGGGATACAGTAAACCTGGAGTGAAGCTTCGGAAATATATAACTAGTGTCACAGGAATGGTTCAAATCATAGACAGTAGGAAGAGTCAGTCTTCTTGTACTTAAGTCGGCATTGTGCCTTTTGTATTTAATTCCGATGCAATTTCTGTGTTTCATCGTCAATATGAAGGTCAGATCGATACAGTAAACCTGAAGTGAAGCATCTGAATCTATAACATGTGTCTCAGGAATGGTTCAAAGCATAGACAGTAAGAAGAGTCTGTCTTTTTGTACTTAAGTGGGCATTGTGCCATTTGTATTTAATTCCGATGCAGTTTCTGTGATTCATCGTCAATACAAAGGTCAGAGGGATACAGTAAACCTGAAGTGAAGCATCGGAATCTATAACTAGTGTCACAGGAATGGTTCAAAACATAGACAGTAAGAAGGGTCAGTCTTCTTGTACTTAAGTCGGCATTGTGCCTTTTGTAATTAATTCCGATGCAATTTCTGTGTTTCATCGTCAATATGAAAGTCAGATCGATACAGTAAACCTGAAGTGAAGCATCTGAATCTATAACTTGTGTCACAGGAATGGTTCAAAGCATAGACGGTAAGAAGAGTCTGTCTTTTTGTACTTAAGTGGGCATTGTGCCATTTGTATTTAATTCCGATGCAGTTTCTGTGATTCATCGTCAATACAAAGGTCAGAGGGATACAGTAAACCTGAAGTGAAGCATCGGAATCTATAACTAGTGTCACAGGAATGGTTCAAAACATAGACAGTAAGAAGGGTCTGTCTTCTTGTACTTAAGTCGGCATTGTGCCTTTTGTATTTAATTCCGATGCAATTTCTGTGCTTCATCGTCAATAAGAAGGTCAGCTGGATACAGTAAACCTGAAGTGAAGCATCGGAATCTATAACTAGTGTCACAGGAACGGCTCAAAACATAGACAGTAATAAGAGCCAGTCTTCTTGTACTTGAGTCGGCATTGTGCCTTTTGTATTTAATTCCGATGAATTTTCTGTGTTTGATCGTCAATAAGAAGGTCAGAGGGATACAGTAAACCTGAAGTAAAGCATCGGAATCTATAACTAGTGTCACAGGAATGGTTCAAAACATTGACAGTAAGAGGAGTCAGTCTTCTTGTTCTTAAGTCGGCATTGTGCCTTTTGTATTTAATTCCGATGCAATTTACGTGTTTCATCGTCAATAAGAAGCTCAGAGGGATACGGTAAATCTGAAGTGAAGCATCGGAATCTATAACTAGTGTCACAGGAATGGTTCAAAACATAGACAATGAGAAGGGGCATTCGTCTTGTTCTTAAGTCGGCATTGTGCCTTTTGTATTTAATTCCGATGCAATTTACGTGTTTCATCGTCAATAAGAAGGTCAGAGGGATACAGTAAACCTGAAGTGAAGCATCGGAATCTATAACTAGTGTCACAGGAATGGTTCAAACATAGACAGTAAGAAGAGTCAGTCTTTTTGTACTTAAGTCGGCATTGTGCCTTTTGTATTTAATTCCGATGAATTTTCTGTGTTTGATCGTCAATACGAAGGTCAGAGGGAAACAGTATACATGATGTGAAGCATGGGAATCTATTACTAGTGTCACAGGAATGGTTCAAACCAATGACAGTAAGAAGAGTCAGTGTTCTTGTACTTAACTCGGCATTGTGCATTTTGTATTTAATTAAGATGCAATTTCTGTGTTTCATCGTCAATAAGAAGGTGAAAGGGATACAGTAAACCTGAAGTGAAGCATCGGAATCTATAACTAGTGTCACAGGAATGGTTCAAAACATAGACAGTAAGAAGAGTCAGTCTTCTTGTACTTAAGTCGACATTGTGCCTTTTGTATGTATTTCCGATGCAATTTCTGTGTTTCATCGTCAATAAGAAGCTCACAAGGATACAGTAACCCTGAAGTGAAGCATCGGAATCTATAACTAGTGTCACAGGCATGGTTCAAAAAATAGACAGTAAGTAGAGTCAGTCTTTTTGTACTTAAGTCGGCATTGTGAATTTTTTTTTAATTCCGGTGCACTTTCTGTGTTTCATCGTCAATACGAAGGTCAGAGGGATAGAGTAAACCTGAAGTGAAGCATCGGAATCTATAACTAGTGTCACAGAAATGGTTCAAAACATAGACAGTAAGAAGAGTCGGTCTTCTTGTACTTATGTCGGCATTGTGCCTTTTGTAAATAATTCCGATGCAATTTCTGTGTTTCATCGTCAATAAGAAGCTCAGAGGGATACAGTAAATCTGAAGTGAAGCATCGGAATCTATAACTAGTGTCACAGAAATGGTTCAAAACATAGACAGTAAGAAGAGTCAGTCTTCTTATACTTATGTCGGCATTGTGCCTTTTGTAAATAATTCCGATGCAATTTCTGTGTTTCATCGTCAATAAGAAGCTCAGAGGGATACAGTAAACCTGAAGTGAAGCTTCGGAATCTATAACTAGTGTCACAGGAATGGTTCAAAACATAGACAGTAGGAACAGTCAGTCTTCTTGTACTTAATTCGGCATTGTGCCTTTTGTATTTAATTAAGATTTAATTTCTGTGTTTCATCGTCAATAATAAGGTCAGAGGCATACAGTAAACCTGATGTGAAGCATCGGAATCTATAACTAGTGTCACAGGAATGGATCAAAACATAGTCAGTAAGAAGAGTCAGTTATCTTGTACTTAAGTCAGCATTGTGATTTTGTATTTAATTCCGATACAATTTCTGTGTTTCATCGTCAATAAGAAGGTCAGAGGGATACAGTATACCTGAAGTGAAGCATCGGAATCTATAACTAGTGTCACAGGAATTGTTCAAATCATAGACAGTAAGAACAGTCAGTCTTTTTGTACTTAAGTCGGCATTGTGCCTTTTGTATTTTATTCCGATGCAATTTCTGTGTTTCATTGTCAATACGAAAGTCAGAGGGATACAGTAAACCTGAAGTGAAGCATCGGAATCTATAACCAGTGTCACAGGAATGGTTCAAAACATAGACAGTAAGAAGGGTACGTCTTCTTGTACTTTAGTCAGCATTGTGCCTTTTGTATTTAATTCCGATGCAATATCTGTGTTTTTTCGTCATTAAGAAGGTCAGAGGGATACAGTAAAACTGAAGTCAAGCATCGGAATCTATAAGTAGTGTCACAGAAATGGTTCAAATCATAGACAGTAAGAAGAGCCAGTCTTCTTGTACTTGAGTCGGCATTGTGCCTTTTGTATTTAGTTAGGATGCAACGTCTGTGTTTCATCGTCAATAAGAAGGTCAGAGGGATACGGTAAACCTGAAGTGAAGCATCGGAATCTATAACTAGTGTCACAGGAATGGTTCAAAGCATAGACAGTAAGAAGACCCATTCTTCTTATACTTATATCGGCATTATGCCTTTTGTATTTAATTACGATGCAATTTACGTGTTTCATCGTCAATAAGAAGGTCAGAGGGATACAGTAAACCTGAAGTGAAGCATCGGAATCTACAACTAGTGTCACAGGAATGGTTCAAAACATAGTCAGTAAGAAGAGTCAGTTATCTTGTACTTAAGTCGGCATTGTGCCTTTTGTATTTAATTCCGATGCAATTTCTGTGTTTCATCGTCAATAAGAAGGTCAGAGGGATACAGTATAGCTGAAGTGAAGCATCGGAATCTATAACTAGTGTCACAGGAATTGTTCAAATCATAGACAGTAAGAAGAGTCAGTCTTTTTGTACTTAAGTCGGCATTGTGCCTTTTGTATTTTATTCCAATGCAATTTCTGTGTTTCATCATCAATACGAAAGTCAGAGGGATACAGTAAACCTGAAGTGAAGCATCGGAATCTATAACTAGTGTCTCAGGAATGGTTCAAAACATAAACAGTAAGAAGGTCCGTCTTCTTGTACTTAAGTCATCATTGTGCCTTTTGTATTTAATTCCGATGCAATATCTGTGTTTTTTCGTCATTAAGAAGGTCAGAGGGATACAGTAAAACTGAAGTCAAGCATCGGAATCTATAACTAGTGTCACAGAAATGGTTCAAAACATAGACAGTAAGAAGAGCCAGTCTTCTTGTACTTGAGTCGGCATTGTGCCTTTTGTATTTAATTAGGATGCAACGTCTGTGTTTCATCGTCAATAAGAAGGTCAGAGGGATACGGTAAACCTGAAGTGAAGCATCGGAATCTATAACTAGTGTCACAGGAATGGTTCAAAACATAGACAGTAAGGAGACCCATTCTTCTTATACTTATATCGGCATTGTGCCTTTTGTAAATAATTCCGATGCAATTTCTGTGTTTCATCGTCAATAAGAAGCTCAGAGGGATACAGTAAAGCTGAAGTCAAGCATCGGAATCTATAACTAGTGTCACAGAAATGGTTCAAAACATAGACAGTAAGAAGAGCCAGTCTTCTTGTACTTGAGTCGGCATTGTGCCTTTTGTATTTAATTCCGATGCAATTTCTGTGTTTCATCGTCAATAAGAAGGTCAGAGGGATACAGTAAACCTGAAGTGAAGCATCGGAATCTATAACTAGAGTCACAGGAATGGTTCAAAACATAGAAAGAAAGAAGAGTCAGTCTTCTTGAACTTAAGTCGGCATTGTGCATTTTGTATTTAATTCCGATGCAATATCTGTATTTCTTCGTCAATAAGAAGGTCAGAGGGATGCAGTAAACCTGAAGTGAAGCATCGGAATCTATAACTAGTGTCACAGAAATGGTTCAAAACGTAGACAGTAAGAAGAGCCAGTCTTCTTGTACTTGAGTCGGCATTGTGCCTTTTGTATTTAATTCCGATGCAATTTCTGTATTTCTTCGTCAATAAGAAGGTCAGAGGGATACAGTATACCTGAAGTGAAGCATCGGAATCTATAACTAGTGTCACAGAAATGGTTCAAAACATAGACAGTAAGAAGAGTCAGTCTTCTTGTACTTATGTCGGCATTGTGCCTTTTGTAAATAATTCCGATGCAATTTCTGTGTTTCATCGTCTATAAGAAGCTCAGAGGGATACAGTAAATCTGAAGTGAAGCATCGGAATCTATAACTAGTGTCACAGGAATGGTTCAAAACATAGACAGTAAGAAGAGGCATTCTTCTTGTACTTAAGTCCGCATTGTGCCTTTTGTATTTAATTCCGATGCAATTTATGTGTTTCATCGTCAATAAGAAGGTCAGAGGGATACAGTAAACCTGAAGTGAAGCATCGGAATCAATAACTAGTGTCACAGGAATGGTTCAAAACATAGACAGTAAGAAGAGTCAGTCTTCTTGTACTTAAGTCGACATTGTGCCTTTTGTATGTATTTCCGATGCAATTTCTGTGTTTCATCGTCAATAAGAAGCTCACAAGGATACAGTAACCCTGAAGTGAAGCATCGGAATCTATAACTAGTGTCACAGGCATGGTTCAAAAAATAGACAGTAAGTAGAGTCAGTCTTTTTGTACTTAAGTCGGCATTGTGAATTTTTTTTTAATTCCGGTGCAATTTCTGTGTTTCATCGTCAATACGAAGGTCAGAAGGATACAGTAAACCTGAAGTGAAGCATCGGAATCTATAACTAGTGTCACAGAAATGGTTCAAAACATAGACAGTAAGAAGAGTCAGTCTTCTTGTAGTTATGTCGGCATTGTGCCTTTTGTAAATAATTCCGATGCAATTTCTGTGTTTCATCGTCAATAAGAAGCTCAGACGGATACAGTAAACCTGAAGTAAAGCATCGGAATCTATAACTAGTGTCACAGGAATGGTTCAAAACATAGACAGTAAGAGGAGTCAGTCTTCTTGTTCTTAAGTCGGCATTGTGCCTTTTGTATTTAATTCCGATGCAATTTACGTGTTTCATCGCCAATAAGAAGGTCAGAGGGATACAGTAAACCTGAAGTGAAGCATCGGAATGTATAACTAGTGTCACAGGAATGGCTCAAAACATAGACAGTAAGAAGAGCCAGTCTTCTTGTACTTATGTCGCCATTGTGCCTTTTGTAAATAATTCCGATGCAATTTCTGTGTTTCATCGTCAATAAGAAGCTCAGAGGGATACGGTAAATCAGAAGTGAAGCATCGGAATCTATAACTAGTGTCACAGGAATGGTTCAAAACATAGACAATAAGAAGGGGCATTCTTCTTGTTCTTAAGTCGGCATTGTGCCTTTTGTATTTAATTCCGATGCAATTTACGTGTTTCATCGTCAATAAGAAGGTCAGAGGGATACAGTAAACCTGAAGTGAAGCATCGGAATCTATAACTAGTGTCACAGGAATGGTTCAAACATAGACAGTAAGAAGAGTCAGTCTTTTTGTACTTAAGTCGGCATTGTGCCTTTTGTATTTAATTCCGATGAATTTTCTGTGTTTGATCGTCAATACGAAGGTCAGAGGGAAACAGTATACATGATGTGAAGCATGGGAATCTATTACTAGTGTCACAGGAATGGTTCAAACCAATGACAGTAAGAAGAGTCAGTGTTCTTGTACTTAAGTCGGCATTGTGCATTTTGTATTTAATTAAGATGCAATTTCTATGTTTCATCGTCAATAAGAAGGTGAAAGGGATACAGTAAACCTGAAGTGAAGCATCGGAATCTATAACTAGTGTCACAGGAATGGTTCAAAACATAGACAGTAAGAAGAGTCAGTCTTCTTGTACTTAAGTCGACATTGTGCCTTTTGTATGTATTTCCGATGCAATATCTGTGTTTCATCGTCAATAAGAAGCTCACAAGGATACAGTAACCCTGATGTGAAGCATCGGAATCTATAACTAGTGTCACAGGCATGGTTCAAAAAATAGACAGTAAGTAGAGTCAGTCTTTTTGTACTTAAGTCGGCATTGTGAATTTTTTTTTAATTCCGGTGCAATTTCTGTGTTTCATCGTCAATAAGAAGGTCAGAGGGATACAGTATACCTGAAGTGAAGCATCGGAATCTATAACTAGTGTCACAGGAATTGTTCAAATCACAGACAGTAAGAACAGTCAGTCTTTTTGTACTTAAGTCGGCATTGTGCCTTTTGTATTTTATTCCGATGCAATTTCTGTGTTTCATTGTCAATACGAAAGTCAGAGGGATACAGTAAACCTGAAGTGAAGCATCGGAATCTATAACCAGTGTCACAGGAATGGTTCAAAACATAGACAGTAAGAAGGGTACGTCTTCTTGTACTTTAGTCAGCATTGTGCCTTTTGTATTTAATTCCGATGCAATATCTGTGTTTTTTCGTCATTAAGAAGGTCAGAGGGATACAGTAAAACTGAAGTCAAGCATCGGAATCTATAAGTAGTGTCACAGAAATGGTTCAAATCATAGACAGTAAGAAGAGCCAGTCTTCTTGTACTTGAGTCGGCATTGTGCCTTTTGTATTTAGTTAGGATGCAACGTCTGTGTTTCATCGTCAATAAGAAGGTCAGAGGGATACGGTAAACCTGAAGTGAAACATCGGAATCTATAACTAGTGTCACAGGAATGGTTCAAAGCATAGACAGTAAGAAGACCCATTCTTCTTATACTTATATCGGCATTATGCCTTTTGTATTTAATTACGATGCAATTTACGTGTTTCATCGTCAATAAGAAGGTCAGAGGGATACAGTAAACCTGAAGTGAAGCATCGGAATCTACAACTAGTGTCACAGGAATGGTTCAAAACATAGACAGTAAGAAGAGTCAGTTTTCTTGTACATAAGTCGGCATTGTGCCTTTTGTATTTAATTAAGATTTAATTTCTGTGTTTCATCGTCAATAATAAGGTCAGAGACATACAGTAAAGCTGATGTGAAGCATCGGAATCTATAACTAATGTCACAGGAATGGTTCAAAAAATAGTCAGTAAGAAGAGTCAGTTATCTTGTACTTATGTCGGCATTGTGCCTTTTGTATTTAATTCCGATGCAATTTCTGTGTTTCATCGTCAATAAGAAGGTCAGAGGGATACAGTATAGCTGAAGTGAAGCATCGGAATCTATAACTAGTGTCACAGGAATTGTTCAAATCATAGACAGTAAGAACAGTCAGACTTTTTGTACTTAAGTCGGCATTGTGCCTTTTGTATTTTATTCCGATGCAATTTCTGTGTTTCATCGTCAATACGAAAGTCAGAGGGATACAGTAAACCTGAAGTGAAGCATCGGAATCTATAACTAGTGTCTCAGGAATGGTTCAAAACATAAACAGTAAGAAGGGTCCCTCTTCTTGTACTTAAGTCAGCATTGTGCCTTTTGTATTTAATTCCGATGCAATATCTGTGTTTTTTCGTCATTAAGAAGGTCAGAGGGATACAGTAAAAATGAAGTCAAGCATCGGAATCTATAACTAGTGTCACAGAAATGGTTCAAAACATAGACAGTAAGAAGAGCCAGTCTTCTTGTACTTGAGTCGGCATTGTGCCTTTTGTATTTAATTAGGATGCAACGTCTGTGTTTCATCGTCAATAAGAAGGTCAGAAGGATACGGTAAACCTGAAGTGAAGCATCGGAATCTATAACTAGTGTCACAGGAA
Organism: Schistocerca piceifrons; assembly: GCF_021461385.2. Lineage (NCBI taxonomy): Eukaryota > Metazoa > Arthropoda > Insecta > Orthoptera > Acrididae > Schistocerca > Schistocerca piceifrons. The sequence continues at coordinate 235,908 of NW_025727349.1, read as the reverse complement.
TGGTTCAAAACATAGACAGTAAGAAGACCCATTCTTCTTATACTTATATCGGCATTGTGCCTTTTGTAAATATTCCGATGCAATTTCTGTGTTTCATCGTCAATAAGAAGCTCAGAGGGATACAGTAAAACTGAAGTCAAGCATCGGAATCTATAACTAGTGTCACAGAAATGGTTCAAAACATAGACAGTAGGAAGAGCCAGTCTTCTTGTACTTGAGTCGGCATTGTGCCTTTTGTATTTAATTCCGATGCAATTTCTGTGTTTCATCGTCAATAAGAAGGTCAGAGGGATACAGTAAACCTGAAGTGAAGCATCGGAATCTATAACTAGAGTCACAGGAATGGTTCAAAACATAGAAAGTAAGAAGAGTCAGTCTTCTTGAACTTAAGTCGGCATTGTGCATTTTGTATTTAATTCCGATGCAATATCCGTATTTCTTCGTCAATAAGAAGGTCAGAGGGATGCAGTAAACCTGAAGTGAAGCATCGGAAACTATAACTAGTGTCACAGAAATGGTTCAAAACATAGACAGTAAGAAGAGCCAGTCTTCTTGTACTTGAGTCGGCATTGTGCCTTTTGTAAATAATTCCGATGCAATTTCTGTGTTTCATCGTCAATAAGAAGCTCAGAGGGATACAGTAAATCTGAAGTGAAGCATCGGAATCTATAACTAGTGTCACAGGAATGGTTCAAAACATAGACAGTAAGAAGAGGCATTCTTCTTGTACTTAAGTCCGCATTGTGCCTTTTGTATTTAATTCCGATGCAATTTACGTGTTTCATCGTCAATAAGAAGGTCAGAGGGATACAGTAAACCTGAAGTGAAGCATCGGAATCTATAACTAGTGTCGCAGGAATGGTTCAAAACATAGACAGTAAGAAGAGTCAGTCTTTTTGTACTTAGGTCGGCATTGGGCCTTTTGAATATAATTACGATGCAATTTCTGTGCTTCTTCGTCAATAAGAAGGTCTGAGGGATGCAGTAAACCTGAAGGGAAGCATCGGAATCTATAACTAGTGTCACAGGAATGGTTCAAAACATAGACAGTAAGAAGAGGCATTCTTCTTGTACTTAAGTCCGCATTGTGCCTTTTGTATTTAATTCCGATGCAATTTACGTGTTTCATCGTCAATAAGAAGATCAGAGGGATACAGTAAACCTGAAGTGAAGCATCGGAATCTATAACTAGTGTCGCAGGAATGGTTCAAAACATAGACAGTAAGAAGAGTCAGTCTTTTTGTACTTAGGTCGGCATTGGGCCTTTTGAATATAATTACGATGCAATTTCTGTGCTTCTTCGTCAATAAGAAGGTCTGAGGGATGCAGTAAACCTGAAGTGAAGCATCGGAATCTATAACTAGTGTCACAGGAATGGTTCAAAACATAGACAGTAAGAAGACCCATTCTTCTTATACTTATATCGGCATTGTGCCTTTTGTAAATAATTCCGATGCAATTTCTGTGTTTCATCGTCAATAAGAAGCTCAGAGGGATACAGTAAAACTGAAGTCAAGCATCGGAATCTATAACTAGTGTCACAGAAATGGTTCAAAACATTGACAGTAAGAAGAGCCAGTCTTCTTGTACTTGAGTCGGCATTGTGCCTTTTGTATTTAATTCCGATGCAATTTCTGTGTTTCATCGTCAATAAGAAGGTCAGAGGGATACAGTAAACCTGAAGTGAAGCATCGGAATCTATAACTAGAGTCACAGGAATGGTTCAAAACATAGAAAGTAAGAAGAGTCAGTTTTCTTGAACTTAAGTCGGCATTGTGCATTTTGTATTTAATTCCGATGCAATATCTGTATTTCTTCGTCAATAAGAAGGTCAGAGGGATGCAGTAAACCTGAAGTGAAGCATCGGAATCTATAACTAGTGTCACAGAAATGGTTCAAAACATAGACAGTAAGAAGAGCCAGTCTTCTTGTACTTGAGTCGGCATTGTGCCTTTTGTATTTAATTAGGATGCAACGTCTGCGTTTCATCGTCAATAGGAAGGTCAGAGGGATACGGTAAACCTGAAGTGAAGCATCGGTATCTATAACTAGTGTCACAGGAATGGTTCAAAACATAGACAGTAAGAAGACCCATTCTTCTTATACTTATATCGGCATAGTGCCTTTTGTATTTAATTACGATGCAATTTACGTGTTTCATCGTCAATTAGAAGGTCAGAGGGATACAGTAAACCTGAAGTGAAGCATCGGAATCTACAACTAGTGTCACAGGAATGGTTCAAAACATAGGCAGTAAGAAGAGTCAGTTTTCTTGTACATAAGTCGGCATTGTGCCTTTTGTATTTAATTCCGATGCAGTTTCTGTGTTTCATCGTCAATAAGAAGGTCACAGGGAGACAGTAAACCTGAACTGAAGCATCGGAATCTATAACTAGTGTCACAGGAATGGTTCAAAACTTAGACAGTAAGAAGAGCCAGTCTTCTTGTACTTGGGTCGACATTGTGCCTTTTGTATTTAATTCGGATGCAACTTCTGTGTTTCATCGTCAATAAGAGCGTCAGAGGGATACAGTAAACCTGAAGTGAAGCATCGGAATCTATAACTAGTGTCACAGGAATGGTTCAAAACATAGACAGTTGGAAGGGTCAGTCTTCTTGTACTTAATTCGGCATTGCGCCTTTTGTATTTAATTAAGATTTAATTTCTGTGTTTCATCGTCAATAATAAGGTCAGAGGCATACAGTAAACCTGATGTGAAGCATCGGAATCTATAACTAGTGTCACAGGAATGGTTCAAATCATTGTCAGTAAGAAGAGTCAGATATCTTGTACTTAAGTCGGCATTGTGCCTTTTGTATTTAATTCCGGTGCAATTTCTGTGTTTCATCGTCAATAAGAAGGTCAGAGGGATACAGCAAACCTGAAGTGAAGCATCGGAATCTATAACTAGTGTGACAGGAACGGTTCAAACATAGACAGTAAGAAGAATCAGTCTTTTTGTACTTAAGTCGGCATTGTGCCTTTTAAATTTTATTCCGATGCAATTTCTGTGTTTCATCGTCAATACGAAAGTCAGAGGGATACAGTAAACCTGAAGTGAAGCACCGGAATCTATAACTAGTGTCACAGGAATGGTTCAAAACATAGACAGTAAGAAGGGTCGGTCTTCTTGTACTTGAGTCCGCATTGTGCCTTTTGTATTTAATTTCGATACAATTTCTGTGTTTTTTCGTCAATAAGATCGTCAGAGGGATACAGTAAACCTGAAATGAAGCATCGGAATCTATAACTAGAGTCACAGGAATGGATCAAAACATAGGCAGTAAGAAGAGTCAGTCTTCTTGTACTTACGTCGGATATGTGCCTCTTGTATTTAATTCCGATATAATTTACGTAATTCATCGTCAATAAGTAGGTCAGAGGGATACTGTAAACCTGAAGTGAGGCATCGGAATCTATAACTAGTGTCACAGGAATGGTTCAAGCCATAGACAGTAAGATGAGTTAGTGTTCTTGTACTGAAGTCGGCATTGTGCCTTTTGTATTTAATTAAAATGCTATTTCTATGTTTCATCGTCAATAAGAAGGTCAGCTGGATACAGATACCTGATGTGAATCATCGGATTCTATAACTAATGTCACCGGAATGGTAGAAAACATTGACAGTAAGAAGAGTCAGTCTTCTTGCACTTAAGTCGGCATTGTGCCTTTTGTATTTAATTAAGATGCAATTTCTGTGTTTCATCGTCATTAAAGAGGTCAGAGGGATACAGGAAACCTGAAGTGAAGCATCGGAATCTAAAACTAGTGTCACAGGATTGGTTCAAAGCATAGACATTAGGAAGAGTCAGTCTTCTTGTACATATGTCGGCATTGTGCCTTTTGTATTTAATTCCGATGCAATTTCTGTGTTTCATCGTCAATAAGAAGGTCAGAGGGATACAGTAAAACTGAAGTGAAGCATGGGAACCTATAACTAGTGTCACAGGAATGGTTCAAATCATAGACAGTAAGAAGAGTCAGTCTTCTTGTACTTAAGTGGGCATTTTGCCTTTTGTATTTAATTCCGATGCAATTTCTGTGCTTCATCGTCAATAAGAAGGTCAGCTGGATACAGTAAACCTGAAGTGAAGCATCGGAATCTATAACTAGTGTCACAGGAATGGCTCAAAACATAGACAGTAAGAAGAGCCAGTCTTCTTGTACTTGAGTCGGCATTGTGCTTTTTGTATTTAATTCCGATGAATTTTCTGTCTTTGATCGTCAATAAGAAGGTCAGAGGGATACAGTAAACCTGAAGTAAAGCATCGGAATCTATAAGTAGTGTCACAGGAATGGTTCAAAACATTGACAGTATGAAGAGTCAGTCTTCTTGTACTTAAGTCGGCATTGTGCCTTTTGTATATAATTACGATGCAATTTCTGTGTTTCATCGTCAAAAAGAAGCTCACAGGGATACAGTAAACCTGAAGTGAAGCATCGGAATCTATAACTAGTGTCACAGGAATGTTTCAAAAGATAGACAGTAAGAAGAGTCACTCTTTTTGTACTTAAGTCGGCATTGTGCCTTTTGTATTTAATTCCGATGCAATATCTGTGTTTCTTCGTCTATAAGAAGGTCGGAGGGATACAGTAAACCTGAGGTGAAGCATCGGAATCTATAACTAGTGTCACAGAAATGGTTTAAATCATAGACAGTAAGAGGAGCCAGTCTTCTTGTACTTGAGTCGGCATTGTGCCTTTTGTATTTAATTCCGATGCAATTTATGTGTTTCTTTGTCTATACGAAAGTCAGAGGGAATCAGTAAACCTAAAGTCAAGCATCGGAATCTATAACTAGTGTCACAGGAGTGGTTCAAAACATAGACAGTAAGAAGAGTCATTTTTTTTTTTTTGTACTTAAGACGGCATTGTGCCTTTTGTATTTAATTCCGATGCAATTTCTGTGTTTCATCGTCAATACGAAGGTCAGAGGGATACAGTAAACCTAAAGTGAAGCATCGGTATCTATAACTAGTGTCACAGGAATGGTTCAAAACTTAGACAGTAAGAAGGGTCAGTCTTCTTGTACTTAAGTCGGGATTGTGCTTTTGTATTAAATTCCGATGCAATCTCTGTGTTTCATCGTCAATAAGAAGGTCAGAGGGATACAGTAAACCTGAAGTGAAGCATCGGAATCTATAACTAGTGTCACAGGAATGGTTCAAAGCATAGACAGTAAGAAGACCCATGCTTCTTGTACTTAAGTCGGCATTGTGCATTTTGTATTTCATTCCGATGCAATTTACGTGTTTCATCGTCAATAAGAAGGTCAGAGGGATACAGTAAACCCAAAGTGACGTATCGGAATCTATAACTAGTGTCACAGGAATGCTTCAAACATAGACAGTAAGAAGGGTCAGCCTTCTTGTACTGAAGTCGGCATTGTGCCTTTTGTATTTAATTCCGATGCAATATCTGTGTTTCTTCGTCATTAAGAAGGTCAGAGGGATACAGTACACCTGAAGTGAAGTATCGGAATCTATAACTAGTGTAACAGGAATAGTTCAAACCATTGACAGTAAGATGAGTTAGTGTTCTTGTACTGAAGTCGGCATTGTGCCGTTTTGTATTTAATTAAGATGCTATTTCTGTGTTTCATCGTCAATAAGAAGGTCAGAGGGATACAGTAAACCTGAAGTGAAGCATCGGAATCTATAACTAGTGTCACATTAATGGCTCAAAACATAGACAGTAAGAAGAGCCAGTCTTCTTGTACTTGAGTCGGCATTGTGCCTTTTGTATTTAATTCCGATGAATTTTCTGTGTTTGATCGTCAATAAGAAGGTCAGAGGGATACAGTAAACCTGAAGTGAAGCATCGGAATCTATAACTAGTGTCACAGGAATGGTTCAAAACATAGACAGTAAGAAGAGCCAGTCTTCTTGTACTTGAGTCGGCATTGTGCCTTTTGTATTTAATTCCGATGAATTTTCTGTGTTTGATCGTCAAAACGAAGGTCAGAGGGATACAGTTAACCTGAAGTAAAGCATCGGAATCTATAACTAGTGTCACAGGAATGGTTCAAAACATTGACAGTAAGAAGAGTCAGTCTTCTTGTACTTAAGTCGGCATTGTGCCTTTTGTATATAATTCCGATGCAATTTCTGTGTTTCATCGTCAATAAGAAGCTCACAGGGATACAGTAAACCTGAAGTGAAGCATCGGAATCTATAGTTAGTGTCACAGGAATGGTTCAAAACATAGACAGTAAGAAGAGTCATTCTTTTTGTACTTAAGTCGGCATTGTGCCATTTGTATTTAATACCGATGCAATTTCTGTGTTTCATCGTCAATACGAAGGTCAGAGGGATTCAGTAAACCTGAAGTGAAGCATCGGTATCTATAACTAGTGTCACAGGAATGGTTCAAAGCTTAGACAGTAAGAAGGGTCAGTCTTCTTGTACTTAAGTCGGCATTGTGCCTTTTGTATTTGATTCCGATGCAATATCTGTGTTTCTTCGTCAATAAGAAGGTCACAGGGATACAGTAATCCTGAAGGGATGCATCGGAATCTATAACTAGTGTCACAGAAATGGTTCAAAACATAGACAGTAAGAAGAGCCAGTCTTCTTGTACTTGAGTCGGCATTGTGCCTTTTGTATTAAATTCCGATGCAATTTCTGTGTTTCATCGTCAATAAGAAGGTCAGAGGGATACAGTAAACCTGAAGTGAAGCATCGGAATCTAAAACTAGTGTCACAGGATTGGTTCAAAACATAGACATTAGGAAGAGTCAGTCTTCTTGTACTTATGTCGGCATTGTGCCTTTTGTATTTAATTCCGATGCAATTTCTGTGTTTCATCGTCAATAAGGAGGTCAGAGGGATACAGTAAAACTGAAGTGAAGCATGGGAACCTATAACTAGTGTCACAGGAATGGTTCAAATCATAGACAGTAAGAAGAGTCAGTCTTCTTGACCTTAAGTCTGCATTTTGCCTTTTGTATTTAATTCCGATGCAATTTCTGTGCTTCATCGTCAATAAGAAGGTCAGCTGGATACAGTAAACCTGAAGTGAAGCATCGGAATCTATAACTAGTGTCACGGGAATGGTTCAAAACGTAGTCAGTAGGAAGAGTCAGTTATCTTGTACTTAAGTCGGCATTGCGCCTTTTGTATTTAATTAAGATGCAATTTCTGTGTTTCATCGCCAATAGGAAGGTGAAAGGGATAGAGTAAACCTGAAGTGAAGCTTCGGAAATATATAACTAGTGTCACAGGAATGGTTCAAAACATAGACAGTAGGAAGAGTCAGTCTTCTTGTACTTAAGTCGGCATTGTGCCTTTTGTATTTAATTCCGATGCAATTTCTGTGTTTCATCGTCAATAAGAAGGTCAGAGGGATACAGTAAAACTGAAGTGAAGCATGGGAACCTATAATTAGTGTCACAGGAATCGTTCAAATCATAGACAGTAAGAAGAGTCAGTCTTCTTGTACTTAAGTCGGCATTTTGCCTTTTGTATTTAATTCCGATGCAATTTCTGTGCTTCATCGTCAATAAGAAGGTCAGATGGATACAGTAAACCTAAAGTGAAGCATCGGAATCTAAAATTAGTGTCACAGGAATGGCTCAAATCATAGACAGTAAGAAGAGCCTCTCTTCTTGTACTTGAGTCGGCATTGTGCCTTTTGTATTTAATTCCGATGAATTTTCTGTGTTTGATCATCAATAAGAAGGTCAGAGGGATACAGTAAACCTGAAGTAAAGCATCGGAATCTATAACTAGTGTCACAGGAATGGTTCAAACATTGACAGTAAGAAGAGTCAGTCTTCTTGTACTTAAGCCGGCATTGTGCCTTTTGTATATAATTCCGACGCAATTTCTGTGTTTCATCGTCAATAAGAAGCTCACAGGGATACAGTGAACCTGAAGTGAAGCATCGGAATCTATAACTAGTGTCACAGGAATGGTTCAAAACATAGACAGTAAGATGAGTCACTCTTTTTGTACTTAAGTCGGCATTGTGCCATTTGTATTTAATTCCGATGCAATTTCTGTGTTTCATCGTCAATACGAAGGTCAGAGGGATACAGTGAACCAGAAGTGAAGCATCGGAATCTATAACTAGTGTCACAGGAATGGTTTAGAACAAAGACAGTAGGATGGGTCAGTCTTCTTGTACTTAAGTCAGCTTTGTGCCCTTTGTACTTAATTCCGATGCAATATCTGTGTTTCTTCGTCAATAAGAAGGTCAGAGGGATACAGTAAACCTGAAGTGAAGCATCGGAATCTATAACTAGTGGCACAGAAATGGTTTAAATCATAGACAGTAAGAAGAGCCAGTCTTCTTGTGCTTGAGTCGGCATTGTGCCTTTTGTATTTAATTCCGATGCAATATCTGTGTTTCTTCGTCAATAAGAAGGTCACAGGGATACAGTAATCCTGAAGGGATGCATCGGAATCAATAACTAGTGTCACAGGAATGGTTCAAAACATAGACAGTAAGAAGAGCCAGTCTACTTGTACTTGGGTCGGCATTGTGCCATTTGTATTAAATTCCGATGCAATTTCTGTGTTTCATCGTCAATAAGAAGGTCAGAGGGATACAGTAAACCTGAAGTGAAGCATCGGATTCTATAACTAGTGTCACAGGAATGGTTCAAAACATAGACAGTAAGAAGATTTAGTCTTCTTGTACTTAAGTCGGCATTGTGCCTTTTGTATGTAATTACGATGCAATTTCTGTGTTTTATCGTCAATAAGAAAGTCAGCTGGATACAGTTACCTGAAGTGTATCATCGGAATCTATAACTAATGTCACCGGAATGGTAGAAAACATTGACAGTAAGAAGAGTCAGTCTTCTTGTACTTAAGTCTGCATTGAGCCTTTTGTATTTAATTAAGATGCAATTTCTGTGTTTCATCGTCAATAAAGAGGTCAGAGGGATACAGAAAACCTGAAGTGAAGCATCGGAATCTAAAACTAGTGTCACAGGATTGGTTCAAAACATAGACATTAGGAAGAGTCAGTCTTCTTGTACTTATGTCGGCATTGTGCCTTTTGTATTTAATTCCGATGCAATTTCTGTGTTTCATCGTCAATAAGAAGGTCAGAGGGATACAGTAAAACTGAAGTGAAGCATTTAACTAGTGTCACAGGAATGGTTCAAATCATAGTCAGTAAGAAGAGTCAGTCTTCTTGTACTTAAGTCTGCATTTTGCCTTTTGTATTTAATTCCGATGCAATTTCTGTGCTTCATCGTCAATAAGAAGGTCAGCTGGATACAGTAAACCTGAAGTGAAGCATCGGAATCTATAACTAGTGTCACAGGAATGGTTCAAATCATAGACAGTTAGAAGAGTCACTCTTTTTGTACTTAAGTCGGCATTGTGCCTTTTGTATTTAATTCCGATGCAATTTCTGTGTTTCTACGTCAATAAGAAGGTCAGAGGGATACAGTGAACCTGAAGTGAAGCATCGGAATCTATAACTTGTGTCACAGGAATGGTTCAAAACAAAGACAGTGGGATGGGTCAGTCTTCTTGTACTTAAGTCGGCATTGTGCCTTTTGTATTTAATTCCGATGCAATTTATGTGTTTCTTTGTCTATAAGAAGGTCAGAGGGAATCAGTAAACCTAAAGTCAAGCATCGGAATCTATAACTAGTGTCACAGGAAAGGTTCGAAACATAGACAGTAAGAAGAGTCAGTCTTTTTGTACTTAAGATGGCATTTATAAAATAAATAAAATAAAATAAAATAAAATAAAATATTAATTATTTTTATCTGTATGATTGGCTCTCCTATGAGTCGTCAGGTTTTGATTATTCGGTATCAGACGCTTGACAATGGCTTTTTCGTAAAGGCAATGTTACTCGTACTTGACCGTGAAATAAAACTGAAATAATCGGACTTCGTAATTAAATCGATTCCAAAGACTGCTGCGGTAGGTGCGGACTCATAAACTAAATCTCAATATTACAATAATTTGCCAGCCATGCCAAAACGTCGTACAGAGGTGATTGTCTACTAAACAAAAAATTACACAGCTAGTTAAATCAGATATATTCAATGAATAAGCCTACAGTTCATAATCCTACTTACTTTTATAAATATAAATTCTTTACAGAATCGAGTGCCTAGTATGGTTGCAACTCGCAGTAATTTTCTATATCATGAAATATGGCGGTGTGCCAGACAATAAACTAAAATACGTGCTTCTCGCACCACTTCAACGAGAGCTCTGTCTTCTTAATCAAACATACGACTAACGAAAATGTACTTTTGTTTTATCAGCGACACAGCGCTGCAGTTGTGTGCCATAGGCTTTATTTATTTGTCACTGATTATTTATTTAATTAATATCTCGCGTTTCCGAGGAAACTCACGCTCGGCATGCAAATGTGCCTTTATATTGCCCCCTGAATTGCGAGGCGAAAGGACACACCTGCAGGCGAGCAATTCACCTAAAGGCACAAGAAAATCTAAGTTATCTACAACTATTTACATGACTTACATTATACTGTATATTATACACAAAATTTGAATGACGCGCGTGCGCCGAAAAAGTTCTTATGTTGGCAAAACAGAGTGCGCGCATGCGCAGAAGCGTCTGTGTAACTACGGCACTGCCGTTATTTCGTAAATTTAGATCACGCGGCACAGTATTGCAGTTCATATTGTTCGTGTGCGCGCGCATTTCTTAGTCGTTGCACAAAGAAAATATTCCACCAAGATTACATATGAAGACTACATTCTATGACAGGTAACTTAGTTTTAAAATTACAATATTTGTTATAATACAATACAACTTTAGATTGTTGAATGTTCTTAGTTACATAGCATTGCAATGAAATGCTTCAAAGAAAAATGTCCGTATTTTTCAGGTGCGTTGACCTATACACATGGTGTCGTTATCACAGTTCATATTCATCTGCTGCACAATAATTTTTTACAGGTTAGTATCGTCGTGGTAAAGTTTTTTTTGATCACAGTAACATCGTTGTATAACAACGTGATTGATACATAAGCGTGTCCATTTCCTATTTCCATTATAGTCGTTGTGATGCAGTTCGTTGTGACAAAAAGCATTGTTTATTACAGATCAGACGTGACCCGTCGAGTAATTGGTCCACGTGCAGTTCGTTTTTTTTTTTACATTCCGTGGAAGCTTGGTTGCAGAACCTCGGACGGCACATAGCTGGCGTCGATCCTTGGACAGTCCAGGTAAGAGTGTCCGTCACATTTCGAGAACATTTCATTCCCTGAAGTTCCAACCAAAACTCTTCCACCCGTCGTGTTGTTTTCTGGACAGGCACTTTGTGTCCATTTAATCCAGTTAACATCTTGAAGTTGGGTACTGTAGTAATGTCACTAGACGATGCACTAATTATGCACTTCACATATTCAGTTTTTTTTTTTAAATATAGCTCACCTAAATGTTCGTGGTTACTCATCGAAGAAATCGTTCATCGCGTTAACAAAAGTACGATGCATCATGAATGTCATTAACAGTTTCTTTCACATAGGTTTCTGCGTAGTTGCAGACTTAGTAATGTACGTTAATGTCCGTGAACAGTGGTTCACTACGCATTTTTTTTTTTTTTTTTTAAAAAGTTTTTCACATTTTGGCACTCGTTATCGTTAAAATTTTCACACAGTAACAGTTACATTATACATCAGTTTAAAAAAAAACATAAGTAATAATACATACACACGTCACATATTTTCTTAGCATAAACATAATACAGTTGCACATAAACATGTTTACATCATCATTACATAGCTATAGGTTATTACATTGTGTCATATTTGATTACATGAATTGCAGATATTTACATCCTCTTTAGCGGTTTTGCTGGGATATTATCGATGTTTTTTGTGATGTCATCTGAAATTAAGATAGGTTAGACACAACATTCATTACATCAGTAGGCAAGACCAGGCGTTTTCACTACTCAATAAATATTCAAAATAGTAAGAGAGAGAAAATGTTCGATTCCTCGCGTTTTGTGCGTGTGTGTAGTGTGTCTGTGTGGCCTTGACTACTGGTATATGCTTTTCGTGTTGAGAGATGTGCGTCTAATCTATTTCTCAAAGTAAAAGATCGCTTCACAGATGACGTCTGTCAGTTCGTCAGGTGTCATATCAAGTCAGTGGTACCTACAGTCACAAATATTCCGTGAAAAATTTATATATCATTCACTGCTACGTAATCATAAATTTTACTTTAATATTCAGTCTTCTCGGTGGAACCGCGGCGTTGAAAGAAAAGTTCTTCTGTCTTCAACTGCGACTCTGGAACGCTGAAATGAAAATTTCTATACTACTTATTATCTGTGTTGTAGCAACAGAGTTTTTCGAGTTGCTTAGCAATATTTTGATGGGTATGACTTTTACATTATTCAGCATGAAATGCTCTAAGATCTCGGTGTGCGTATAGCCCAATAATTTTGTTAGTTCTACGATGTTGTAACAGATACGCACCAGGGTGCGGTATGTTAACAATTATATAAGGTCCTTCATATAGCAGACGCCACTTAGCGTTGCGTCGTTTGAGTGCAACAGATTTATGATGAGTACGAAGTAGTACAAGCATTCCTACCTCGAATTTTTGTTTTCTTTTTATTATGTTTCTGTGATGTTTGTTTCGTATCTGTGCGTGATGTGTCAGCGTAGTCAATACTTCTTTTATTTTCTGTTCAGGTGTGATTTCCTTGTCCGACAACTTAGGTAATGGTTCTATCCACTGATCGTTCTGTTTGCAATTGAACATGATCTCGTTAGGTGTGTAATTTGTATCGTAAATATTTAAGTTATTGTGTACGTCTTCGAAAAGACTTAGGTAGGACACCCAATTAGTATGTTTTGATGAAATATAGGTCCTCATGAATCGATTTAATTCTCGGAAAAGTCTCTCAGTCGCGTTACATTGTGGACTAAACCTCGAAATAAATATACTTTTAATGTTATTGTCCTTCAAGAAATTTCTCCATTTGTACCCAGAGTAGTATGCTGCATTATCTGACAGAATTGCTTTAGGTTTTCCCACGTGCGTCAGGTAATCACTTGAGAATCTTCGTATTATAGCATTTGCAGTGGCGGATTTTAAAGCATAAAGTTTTACGTGTTTAGAAAATATATCGTAAAAAGCTAAGATATATTTGACGCCTCCAGAGCTTGCTGGATGCGGTCCACTAATGTCAGTACACAGAATTTCCAGGGGTCTACCAGGTAAAATAGAATGTAAATCTGTTTTTGTGGATAAATTCTGAGGTTTTGATTTTTGACATATGACACATGTTTTTAGTTCCCTGTAAATTTTTCTTCTCATATTGCTAAAATAACAGTATGTACTGAGCTTTGCCAAACACTTTTTCGTCCCATAATGACCCCAAACTAAGTGTGTGTGCCAAATTAGATTACGTTCAGACTCTTTGGGAATGCATACACACCAGTTAGTAGCATTTGGATGTCGGCGGTAAAATAACACATCATTGTGTAACTTGTAATACTTAGTCAAAGGATGGTTGTGTTTTTCTACCAGTAATGTTATTATCTTATACCAGTGAGGATCAGATTTTTGTAATTCAGCCATGTTTCTGCACATATCAATATAATATTGGTGATACTGCTTGTCTTGCATTAAGAGAATCCTGTAGTCATTTATATTTTCTAAGTCACTGTTGGTATCATTCATACCTTGTGGAAGTCTAGACAAAGTGTCTGCAATGGTGTTGTCCTTACCTCTTATGTACTTAATTTCAAAAGAGTAGTTCTGAAGTGTAACTGCCCATCGTGATAGTCTAGGATGTACAAGTTTACAAGTTAACAAAAACGTCAGGGCCTGGTGATCGGTGTAAATTACCGTATGTTTTCCAAATAAATAATAATTGAATTTCTTGAATGCCCATACTATGGAAAGTGTTTCTAACTCAGTAGTGGAGTATGTACGCTCACATTCAGTTAGAGTGCGACTCGCAAACCCAATAATTCTTATCTGTTCCTCCTCTTTATTCTTTACAACTTGAAATAAGCAACAGCCCAAGCCAGTACGTGAAGCGTCACAAGTCATACAAAAATCTAAATTGAAATCTGGATGGCTCAAAATGTTAGCATTCACTAAAGCATGTTTAATTGTATTAAAGTCATTCTGGCACTGTTCCGACCAGATCCAAACTTGATTCCTTCTGAGTAGATTTAGCAGATGTTTACTGTTCAAAAGTGGTTGTGGCAAAAAACGTCTGAAAAATGAACATAGCCCAAGGAATGATTTTAACTGCTTTTTAGTTCGAGGGCTAGGAAAGTTTCTGATAGCATCTAATTTACTGGGATCCGGACGTATGCCCTGTGAATTAATGATATGTCCTAAATACTTTATCTCACTGCAACCAAATTTTGATTTTCTTAGGTTGGCTGTGACTCCAGCTTGTGCAAATTTTTCTAAAATTCTTTGAAGTGTGTCAACGTGTTCATTCCAGGATTGTGTAGCTATCAGTATATCATCTACATAGTGTGTGACTGTCTCAACTAAATCGTCGCCAAGCACGGTATCCAGGGCTGTAATGAATACCCCAGAGCTGACATTCAGTCCGAAGGGTAGAACACAAAACTGATAGGTTCGGCCCCCGAACATAAATGCAGTATATTTCCGAGAATCAGGAGTGATACCCACCTGCCAAAACGAATTAGCGAGATCTATTGTGGAAAAATATTTTGCATCTAGAAATTTCTGTAATTGCTCTTCTAAATTTTCAGGTTTTGTGTGAACCGGTAAAATTATTTCATTAATAGCTCGTGCGTCTAACACTAACCTAATGCCTCAATTTGATTTTTTGACAACAAGTAGAGGACTACAATAAGGTGAGGTGGATGGTTCAATGACCTTCCAGTCTAACATTTGTTTTAATTCTTGCCACACAGCAGGTCGTTGAGATAACGGTACGTTATATGTCTTATGGCAGAAGATCTTGTGAGGCTTAACTTCAATCTTGTACACATACGTGTTGATAACACCTAATCGTTTGGTAAAAACTTGTAAATATTTGGATAACACTTCCTGTAGTTTTATACGTTCATGTACACTGAGAGCTGTAGCTTCACTTATCTTATGATCAAGCAATGTTTTCAAGTCCATTAGCTCTCTGTCAGATGAGTGTGTTTGCATGTCTTGAATGTCTTTGTCAAGTACTAACTGTACCTTGTACCCTGTACAGTGTTTGTCATGCTTTAGAGTTCTCCTGTCCAAATCAATAATAATTACACTGCCTTTATCATTTAAAATACATTTACCTTTGGAGAAGTCTATAATGCAGTCCTTCTCGCTCATAATATCTATTCCTAATATGCAATTTGTCACAAGGTTTTGTACAACCAGGAATGGCCATTGTACGGTTCCATTACCTATTTTAACGTTTACAAAAACTTGCTTCGTAACCCTACATGACTTATTACCTAGTGCAGTAGTTATTTTACAGTTTTGGGCAGGAAACTCAGGCACAGGTTCCAATTCACACATCTTTTTATAAAAATTAAAAGATAAAACGCTCACAGCTGCACCTGTATCTAGGATAATAGTAGTTGGAATCCCACCTACTACACCAGTAGTGGATGCTAAAACAATTTCATTTGTGTTTAAACGACATTGTGTACTGTCTTGTAAAAGTTCATCTGATATATTGTTATTGTGGTTGTATCTTATAAATAAAACAGGTAGTTTTTGTTTAGAATTACTCGGCATATCATTATTCTGTTGTTCAAGTGTGGTGTCAAATAACTGATTAACATTGAAGCCGCCCCCCAAGGATTCTTCAGCCACGACCTGGGGCAAAGTAGTGACTGTTTCTAGTTTGTTGGATTATCATTTGTACTAGGTACTGACACAGATTGAGGTTGTGCATCAGGTGTCATTTCTATTATATTCACATTCGGATATTGCCTATTATGATCTCCAAACTTTTGCGGTTGTTGTTGCTGTTGCGCATTATAACTTACCTGTCGGTCGTAAGGTATGCTCCAATTTTGACCTGGTGGCTGCTGTGGTAAAGCAGAGTTTGAATGAAAGTACTGATCGTTACGAGTCCAACCTTGATGCTGTCTTGGCTCGTAGTTATTATTATTTCTATTTCTGTTTGTGTTTTTGTTATTACCTTTGTATCCGTTGTTACCGTTGCAGTTATTACCGCGGTGCCTTTTGTATGGATTGCCGCATGAAATGTTATTACTGTTGTAACTATTGTTCGTATTGGAATACGCGTGTTGATTTTGATTTCCGTACTGAGACGGCATGTGAGTTTGCTGTTTTTGTTGTACCGCGTATCCAACTGTGGGCGCGCCAGAATTGTGTTGGCAAGCCTGCATGTTTTGCATACCACTAGTGTAAACATTGTGGCTGCTGTTTTGCCGCGCGAAGCGCTGATCTTCAAGTAACATGTCAACCGAATCTAAAGCTGTTAAAAAATAATCTGAATCGTCATCCGGGATATGTAGAAGTTTTTCCTTAATGTTGAAAGGCAATTTGGCCTTCAACGCTCGGAGTATATCACGTGTTGCGACTGGTTCGTCTAAAAAATGTCCCATGTTCAAGTATTTTTCAAAATATCTGCGTAAGTTACCATTTTTACTGTAAAAAGTTTCAGGTTCTAAAATTTGTCTCCTGAGTCGCTCCTGGACGGATTGCGACCAGAATTTGTTCAGAAAGGCACGCTCAAACTCACTGTACGTGGTACATACGTCAGCTTGACTGTATGCCCAGACAGCTGCATCGCCTTGGATGTAACCGACAATATATGAAATCTTTTTCCGGTCACTCCAAGTGCGTGGAAATGCGTTACTAAAAGATTTAAGAAAAATCACCGGATGAATGGTTCGTTTCTCTGGGATAAAAGCCTGAAATTGCCTGTGTTTTATTAAGCTTTCTTCTTCCTTTGCAATATGATATGGATTTGTTCCACTGTAATTACTGCAATGCTCAGCTGGCGAGTAATTACGATAATGTTGCTGTGGTTTACCATGATAATAGCTTGTGTTTGTGGTTGCACGTCGTGGTATGTGTTGTAGTCGTGGTGTGTTTTGTTCTTGTGTGTTTGTGGTGTGCGGTATGTGTGCGTCATACTCGAATGTATATTGGTTTCTGAACTGTACATTTTGACTGATATTTTCGTTACATTCAGACTGTGGTTGATCGGTGAATTGTCTCATGGGTGCAGTGACGGATTGTACTGCGTCACTAATCAGCTGTTTGTTATTAGTGATGTATTCCGCTACGGAGTCGTGCACAATTGTTGGTAAATTTTCACGTATGCATCTATCAAAATGTTTGTCTTTGTTCTCTACCCAATCATGAAATTCTTTATTAATATTTTGAAAATGAGCTGTGGCATCAGATTGTAAGATGTCAGTCAGGTGTTGTTCAACATCGTCAAATTTATTCTGCACGTCAGTAATTCGTTTTTCAAGGTTGTCGTGTACTGAAGGATATGTTTGAATTTGTTCAGTAAGAGCTTCACACGTGACATTAAGGTTTTTTAATTGTTTCTGTAAAAGTGCTACGTCATTTGTAGTCTTTTCTTGTCTCGTATTAAGCTTGGAAAATTTCGTACTGAGTTCAGTCATCTGTTCGGTCAGTGTGGCGTCTATAAGTTCCACACGTTTACACAAAGTGTCATTACATGCCTTGATTGCTATGAGATCAGATTTAATTTCGTCATTTTGTGTCTTTAACTGTTCATTTTGTGTCTTTAAGGTTGCCATGTTTTCCGCGTTCTGCATCCTTAAGGTTGCCATATTTTCTGCGTTTTGTTTCATTAGCATTTGTAACATGTTGGCAATGTTTACTGTTTGCAAGGTCTCTGCCCCCGCCGCGTCATTAGACGTGACGTCATGTATTAACATGGGCTCTGACTGAGACTTTGAAATTTTTGTGGTGGACGGCCTATTGTCAAAATTTCCGTTGACCCTTGCGTCAATATTTGATGTATCGTCACTACCGGTTGCTGTCGTAAAGTCATTTTCTAACATTTGTCTCTCGTCCGAGTCGGATTGCGTCTGAATAGTACGTCTTTGCTGTTCCATTTTTGCGTATTGTTTTCTAGTTATTACCATGCCACACGTGCTATATATTTCAAGAAATTAATGTTTGACACTGGTTTTAAAATAAAATGCAGTTGAGCATGAATCGGTCGTAGCAACAATGGCTGTCTGTTAATTTAAAAATATAAACTGAATTTGAGATTATTGGTAATGGCTGCTGGCCATGTTACATGATATCGTACAGAAGTCGGCCATATTGTACACTCGTGTATTGGTATTGTTGCATACGTTATTGTTTAAGGAAAAATACTGAGAATGGAATTTATCACTGAAACTGTTATGCGGAAAAGAAACACTACAGAATTTTACTGAAAAGCTAATACACTGAATTATACGTCTGGTCAAGCCTGCTAATGCAAAGATGCTGCGTCTTACCTTATTTTGCTGGAAGCTTCTTTGCGTCTTCCCGCAAAATTTTATAATTGGCAAATATCTTCTGATTTTTTTTTTATTTCTCATATAGTCAAGTCCAGGACCAGAAGGTTGATTTTTCACATGAAACAAAGAGAACAATGTAACAAATGACAAAATAACAAGTCCTGTCACGGTCGCCAATATAAAATAAATAAAATAAAATAAAATAAAATAAAATATTAATTATTTTTATCTGTATGATTGGCTCTCCTATGAGTCGTCAGGTTTTGATTATTCGGTATCAGACGCTTGACAATGGCTTTTTCGTAAAGGCAATGTTACTCGTACTTGACCGTGAAATAAAACTGAAATAATCGGACTTCGTAATTAAATCGATTCCAAAGACTGCTGCGGTAGGTGCGGACTCATAAACTAAATCTCAATATTACAATAATTTGCCAGCCATGCCAAAACGTCGTACAGAGGTGATTGTCTACTAAACAAAAAATTACACAGCTAGTTAAATCAGATATATTCAATGAATAAGCCTACAGTTCATAATCCTACTTACTTTTATAAATATAAATTCTTTACAGAATCGAGTGCCTAGTATGGTTGCAACTCGCAGTAATTTTCTATATCATGAAATATGGCGGTGTGCCAGACAATAAACTAAAATACGTGCTTCTCGCACCACTTCAACGAGAGCTCTGTCTTCTTAATCAAACATACGACTAACGAAAATGTACTTTTGTTTTATCAGCGACACAGCGCTGCAGTTGTGTGCCATAGGCTTTATTTATTTGTCACTGATTATTTATTTAATTAATATCTCGCGTTTCCGAGGAAACTCACGCTCGGCATGCAAATGTGCCTTTATACATTGTGCCTTTTGTGTTTATTTCCGATGCAATTTCTGTGTTTCATCGTCAATACGAGGATCAGAGGGATACAGTAAACCTGAAGTGAAGCATCGGTTTCTATAACTAGTGTCACAGGAACGGTTCAAAACTTAGACAGTAAGAAGGGTCAG
Source organism: Schistocerca piceifrons (assembly GCF_021461385.2). NCBI lineage: Eukaryota > Metazoa > Arthropoda > Insecta > Orthoptera > Acrididae > Schistocerca > Schistocerca piceifrons. Next base: position 216,485 of record NW_025727349.1, on the reverse strand, counting down.
TCTTCTTGTACTTAAGACGGCATTGTGCCTTTTGTATTTAATTCCGATGCAATATCTGTGTTTCTTCGTCAATAAGAAGGTCACAGGGATACAGTAATCCTGAAGGGATGCATCGGAATCTATAACTAGTGTCACAGAAATGGTTCAAAACATAGACAGTAAGAAGAGCCAGTCTTCTTGTACTTGAGTCTGCATTGTCGTTTTGTAATAAATTCCGATGCTATTTCTGTGTTTCATCGTCAATAAGAAGGTCAGAGGGATACAGTAAACCTGAAGTGAAGCATCGGAATCTATAACTAGTGTCACAGGAATGGTTCAAAACTTAGACAGTAAGAAGGGTCAGTCTTCTTGTACTGAAGTACTCTTTGTGCCTTTTGTATTTGATTTCGATGCAATATCTGTGTTTCTTCGTCATTAAGAAGGTCAGAGTTATACAGTAAAACTGAAGTGAAGCATCGGAATCTATAACTAGTGTCACAGAAATGGTTCAAAACATAGACAGTAAGAAGAGCCAGTCATCTTGTACTTGTGTCGGCATTGTGCCTTTTGTATTTAATTAGGATGCAATTTCTGTGTTTCATTGTCAATAAGAAGGTCAGAGGGATAAAGTAAACCTGAAGTGAAGCATCGGAATCTATAACTAGTGTCACAGGAATGGTTCAAAACATAGGCAGTAAGAAGAGTCAGTTTTCTTGTACATAAGTCGGCATTGTGCCTTTTGTATTTAATTCCGATGCAGTTTCTGTGTTTCATCGTCAATAAGAAGGTCACAGGGAGACAGTAAACCTGAACTGAAGCATCGGAATCTATAACTAGTGTCACAGGAATGGTTCAAAACTTAGACAGTAAGAAGAGCCAGCCTTCTTGTACTTGGGTCGACATTGTGCCTTTTGTATTTAATTCGGATGCAACTTCTGTGTTTCATCGTCAATAAGAGCGTCAGAGGGATACAGTAAACCTGAAGTGAAGCATCGGAATCTATAACTAGTGTCACAGGAATGGTTCAAAACATAGACAGTTGGAAGGGTCAGTCTTCTTGTACTTAATTCGGCATTGCGCCTTTTGTATTTAATTAAGATTTAATTTCTGTGTTTCATCGTCAATAATAAGGTCAGAGGCATACAGTAAACCTGATGTGAAGCATCGGAATCTATAACTAGTGTCACAGGAATGGTTCAAATCATTGTCAGTAAGAAGAGTCAGATATCTTGTACTTAAGTCGGCATTGTGCCTTTTGTATTTAATTCCGGTGCAATTTCTGTGTTTCATCGTCAATAAGAAGGTCAGAGGGATACAGTAAACCTGAAGTGAAGCATCGGAATCGATAACTAGTGTGACAGGAACGGTTCAAACATAGACAGTAAGAAGAGTCAGTCTTTTTGTACTTAAGTCGGCATTGTGCCTTTTAAATTTTATTCCGATGCAATTTCTGTGTTTCATCGTCAATACGAAAGTCAGAGGGATACAGTAAACCTAAAGTGAAGCACCGGAATCTATAACTAGTGTCACAGGAATGGTTCAAAACATAGACAGTAAGAAGGGTCGGTCTTCTTGTACTTGAGTCCGCATTGTGCCTTTTGTATTTAATTTCGATACAATTTCTGTGTTTTTTCGTCAATAAGATCGTCAGAGGGATACAGTAAACCTGAAATGAAGCATCGGAATCTATAACTAGAGTCACAGGAATGGATCAAAACATAGGCAGTAAGAAGAGTCAGTCTTCTTGTACTTACGTCGGCAATGTGCCTCTTGTATTTAATTCCGATATAATTTACGTAATTCACCGTCAATAAGTAGGTCAGAGGGATACAGTAAACCTGAAGTGAGGCATCGGAATCTATAACTAGTGTCACAGGAATGGTTCAAGCCATAGACAGTAAGATGAGTTAGTGTTCTTGTACTGAAGTCGGCATTGTGCCTTTTGTATTTATTTAAAATGCTATTTCTATGTTTCATCGTCAATAAGAAGGTCAGCTGGATACAGATACCTGATGTGAATCATCGGATTCTATAACTAATGTCACCGGAATGGTAGAAAACATTGACAGTAAGAAGAGTCAGTCTTCTTGCACTTAAGTCGGCATTGTGCCTTTTGTATTTAATTAAGATGCAATTTCTGTGTTTCATCGTCATTAAAGAGGTCAGAGGGATACAGGAAACCTGAAGTGAAGCATCGGAATCTAAAACTAGTGTCACAGGATTGGTTCAAAGCATAGACATTAGGAAGAGTCAGTCTTCTTGTACATATGTCGGCATTGTGCCTTTTGTATTTAATTCCGATGCAATTACTGTGTTTCATCGTCAATAAGAAGGTCAGAGGGATACAGTAAAACTGAAGTGAAGCATGGGAACCTATAACTAGTGTCACAGGAATGGTTCAAATCATAGACAGTAAGAAGAGTCAGTCTTCTTGTACTTAAGTGGGCATTTTGCCTTTTGTATTTAATTCCGATGCAATTTCTGTGCTTCATCGTCAATAAGAAGGTCAGCTGGATACAGTAAACCTGAAGTGAAGCATCGGAATCTATAACTAGTGTCACAGGAATGGCTCAAAACATAGACAATAAGAAGAGCCAGTCTTCTTGTACTTGAGTCGGCATTGTGCCTTTTGTATTTAATTCCGATGAATTTTCTGTCTTTGATCGTCAATAAGAAGGTCAGAGGGATACAGTAAACCTGAAGTAAAGCATCGGAATCTATAAGTAGTGTCACAGGAATGGTTCAAAACATTGACAGTATGAAGAGTCAGTCTTCTTGTACTTAAGTCGGCATTGTGCCTTTTGTATATAATTACGATGCAATTTCTGTGTTTCATCGTCAAAAAGAAGGTCACAGGGATACAGTAAACCTGAAGTGAAGCATCGGAATCTATAACTAGTGTCACAGGAATGTTTCAAAAGATAGACAGTAAGAAGAGTCACTCTTTTTGTACTTAAGTCGGCATTGTGCCTTTTGTATTTAATTCCGATGCAATATCTGTGTTTCTTCGTCTATAAGAAGGTCGGAGGGATACAGTAAACCTGAAGTGAAGCATCGGAATCTATAACTAGTAACACAGAAATGGTTTAAATCATAGACAGTAAGAGGAGCCAGTCTTCTTGTACTTGAGTCGGCATTGTGCCTTTTGTATTTAATTCCGATGCAATTTATGTGTTTCTTTGTCTATACGAAGGTCAGAGGGAATCAGTAAACCTAAAGTCAAGCATCGGAATCTATAACTAGTGTCACAGGAGTGGTTCAAAACATAGACAGTAAGAAGAGTCATTTTTTTTTGTACTTAAGACGGCATTGTGCCTTTTGTATTTAATTCCGATGCAATTTCTGTGTTTCATTGTCAATACGAAGGTCAGAGGGATACAGTAAACCTAAAGTGAAGCATCGGTATCTATAACTAGTGTCACAGGAATGGTTCAAAACTTAGACAGTAAGAAGGGTCAGTCTTCTTGTACTTAAGTCGGCATTGTGCTTTTGTATTAAATTCCGATGCAATCTCTGTGTTTCATCGTCAATAAGAAGGTCAGAGGGATACAGTAAACCTGAAGTGGAGCATCGGAATCTATAACTAGTGTCACAGGAATGGTTCAAAGCATAGACAGTAAGAAGACCCATGCTTCTTGTACTTAAGCCGGCATTGTGCATTTTGTATTTCATTCCGATGCAATTTACGTGTTTCATCGTCAATAAGAAGGTCAGAGGGATACAGTAAACCCAAAGTGACGCATCGGAATCTATAACTAGTGTCACAGGAATGCTTCAAACATAGACAGTAAGAAGGGTCAGCCTCCTTGTACTGAAGTCGGCATTGTGCCTTTTGTATTTAATTCCGATGCAATATCTGTGTTTCTTCGTCATTAAGAAGGTCAGAGGGATACAGTACACCTGAAGTGAAGTATCGGAATCTATAACTAGTGTAACAGGAATGGTTCAAACCATTGACAGTAAGATGAGTTAGTGTTCTTGTACTGAAGTCGGCATTGTGCCGTTTTGTATTTAATTAAGATGCTATTTCTGTGTTTCATCGTCAATAAGAAGGTCAGAGGGATACAGTAAACCTGAAGTGAAGCATCGGAATCTATAACTAGTGTCACAGGAGTGGTTCAAAACATAGACAGTAAGAAGAGTCAGTCTTCTGGTACTTTAGTCGGCATTGTGCCTTTTGTATATAATTACGATGCAATTTCTGTGTTTTATCGTCAATAAGAAGGTCAGCTGGATACAGTTACCTGAAGTGAATCATCGGAATCTATAACTAATGTAACCGGAATGGTAGAAAACATTGACAGTAAGAAGAGTCAGTCTTCTTGTGTTTAAGTCGGCATTGAGCGTTTTGCATTTAATTAAGATGCAATTTCCGTGTTTCATCGTCAATAAAGAGGTCAGAGGGATACAGAAAACCTGAGGTGAAGCATCGGAATCTACAACTAGTGTCACAGGATTGGTTCAAAGCTTAGACATTTTGAAGAGTCAGTCTTCTTGTACTTATGTCGGCATTGTGCCTTTTGTATTTAATTCCGATGCAATTTCTGTGTTTCATCATCAATAAGAAGGTCAGAGGGATACAGTAAAACTGAAGTGAAGCATGGGAACCTATTACTAGTGTCACAGGAATGTTTCAAATCATAGACAGTAAGAAGAGTCAGTCTTCTTGTACTTAAGTCTGCATTTTGCCTTTTGTATTTAATTCCGATGCAATTTCTGTGCTTCATCGTCAATATGAAGGTCAGCTGGATACAGTAAACCTGAAGTGAAGCATCGGAATCTATAACTAGTGTCACAGGAATGGTTCAAAACATAGAAAGTAAGAAGACCCATTCTTTTTGTACTGAAGTCGGCATTTTGCATTTTGTATTTAATTCCGATGCAATTTCCGTGCTTCATCGTCAATAAAAAGGTCAGCTGGATACAGTTACCTAAAGTGAATTATCGGAATCTATAACTAATGTCACCGGAATGGTAGAAAACATTGACAGTAAGAAGAGTCAGTCTTCTTGTACTTAAGTCGGCATTGTGCCTTTTGTATTTAATTAAGATGCAATTTCCGTGTTTCATCGTCAATAAGAAGGTCAGAGGGATACAGTAAACCCGAAGTGAAGCATCGGAATCTATAACTAGTGTCACAGGAATGGCTCAAAACATAGACAGTAAGAAGAGCCTGCCTTCTTGTACTTGAGTCGGCATTGTGCCTTTTGTATTTAATTCCGATGAATTTTCTGTGTTTGATCGTCAATAAGAAGGTCAGCTTTATACAGTAAACCTGAAGTGAAGCATCGGAATCTATAACTAGTGTCACAGGAATGGTTTAAACATAGTCAGTAGGAAGAGTCAGCATTGTGCCTTTTTTATTTAATTATGATGCAATTTCTGTGTTTCATCATCAATAGGAAGGTGAAAGGGATACAGTAAACCTGAAGTGAAGCTTCGGAATCTATAACTAGTGTCACAGGAATGGTTCAAAACATAGACAGTAGGAAGAGTCAGTCTTCTTGTACTTAAGTCGGCATTGTGCCTTTTGTATTTAATTCCGATGCAATTTCTGTGTTTCATCGTCAATACGAAGGTCAGAGGGATTCAGTAAACCTGAAGTGAAGCATCGGTACCTATAACTAGTGTCACAGGAATGGTTCAAAGCTTAGACAGTAAGAAGGGTCAGTCTTCTTGTACTTAAGTCGGCATTGTGCCTTTTGTATTTGATTCCGATGCAATATCTGTGTTTCTTCGTCAATAAGAAGGTCACAGGGATACAGTAATCCTGAAGGGATGCATCGGAATCTATAACTAGTGTCACAGAAATGGTTCAAGACATAGACAGTAAGAAGAGCCAGTCTTCTTGTACTTGAGTCGGCATTGTGCCTTTTGTATTAAATTCCGATGCAATTTCTGTGTTTCATCGTCAATAAGAAGGTCAGAGGGAGACAGTAAACCTGAAGTGAAGCATCGGAATCTAAAACTAGTGTCACAGGATTGGTTCAAAACATAGACATTAGGAAGAATCAGTCTTCTTGTACTTATGTCGGCATTGTGCCTTTTGTATTTAATTCTGATGCAATTTCTGTGTTTCATCGTCAATAAGGAGGTCAGAGGGATACAGTAAAACTGAAGTGAAGCATGGGAACCTATAACTAGTGTCACAGGAATGGTTCAAATCATAGACAGTAAGAAGAGTCAGTCTTCTTGACCTTAAGTCTGCATTTTGCCTTTTGTATTTAATTCCGATGCAATTTCTGTGCTTCATCGTCAATAAGAAGGTCAGCTGGATACAGTAAACCTGAAGTGAAGCATCGGAATCTATAACTAGTGTCACAGGAATGGTTCAAAACGTAGTCAGTAGGAAGAGTCAGTTATCTTGTACTTAAGTCGGCATTGCGCCTTTTGTATTTAATTAAGATGCAATTTCTGTGTTTCATCGCCAATAGGAAGGTGAAAGGGATAGAGTAAACCTGAAGTGAAGCTTCGGAATCTATAACTAGTGTCACAGGAATGGTTCAAAACATAGACAGTAGGAAGAGTCAGTCTTCTTGTACTTAAGTCGGCATTGTGCCTTTTGTATTTAATTCCGATGCAATTTCTGTGTTTCATCGTCAATAAGAAGGTCAGAGGGATACAGTAAAACTGAAGTGAAGCATGGGAACCTATAATTAGTGTCACAGGAATCGTTCAAATCATAGACAGTAAGAAGAGTCAGTCTTCTTGTACTTAAGTCGGCATTTTGCCTTTTGTATTTAATTCCGATGCAATTTCTGTGCTTCATCGTCAATAAGAAGGTCAGATGGATACAGTAAACCTAAAGTGAAGCATCGGAATCTAAAATTAGTGTCACAGGAATGGCTCAAATCATAGACAGTAAGAAGAGCCTCTCTTCTTGTACTTGAGTCGGCATTGTGCCTTTTGTATTTAATTCCGATGAATTTTCTGTGTTTGATCATCAATAAGAAGGTCAGAGGGATACAGTAAACCTGAAGTAAAGCATCGGAATCAATAACTAGTGTCACAGGAATGGTTCAAACATTGACAGTAAGAAGAGTCAGTCTTCTTGTACTTAAGCCGGCATTGTGCCTTTTGTATATAATTCCGATGCAATTTCTGTGTTTCATCGTCAATAAGAAGCTCACAGGGATACAGTGAACCTGAAGTGAAGCATCGGAATCTATAACTAGTGTCACAGGAATGGTTCAAAACATAGACAGTAAGATGAGTCACTCTTTTTGTACTTAAGTCGGCATTGTGCCATTTGTATTTAATTCCGATGTAATTTCTGTGTTTCATCGTCAATACGAAGGTCAGAGGGATACAGTGAACCAGAAGTGAAGCATCGGAATCTATAACTAGTGTCACAGGAATGGTTTAGAACAAAGACAGTAGGATGGGTCAGTCTTCTTGTACTTAAGTCAGCTTTGTGCCCTTTGTACTTAATTCCGATGCAATATCTGTGTTTCTTCGTCAATAAGTAGGTCAGAGGGATACAGTAAACCTGAAGTGAGGCATCGGAATCTATAACTAGTGTCACAGGAATGGTTCAAGCCATAGACAGTAAGATGAGTTAGTGTTCTTGTACTGAAGTCGGCATTGTGCCTTTTGTATTTATTTAAAATGCTATTTCTATGTTTCATCGTCAATAAGAAGGTCAGCTGGATACAGATACCTGATGTGAATCATCGGATTCTATAACTAATGTCACCGGAATGGTAGAAAACATTGACAGTAAGAAGAGTCAGTCTTCTTGCACTTAAGTCGGCATTGTGCCTTTTGTATTTAATTAAGATGCAATTTCTGTGTTTCATCGTCATTAAAGAGGTCAGAGGGATACAGGAAACCTGAAGTGAAGCATCGGAATCTAAAACTAGTGTCACAGGATTGGTTCAAAGCATAGACATTAGGAAGAGTCAGTCTTCTTGTACATATGTCGGCATTGTGCCTTTTGTATTTAATTCCGATGCAATTACTGTGTTTCAGCGTCAATAAGAAGGTCAGAGGGATACAGTAAAACTGAAGTGAAGCATGGGAACCTATAACTAGTGTCACAGGAATGGTTCAAATCATAGACAGTAAGAAGAGTCAGTCTTCTTGTACTTAAGTGGGCATTTTGCCTTTTGTATTTAATTCCGATGCAATTTCTGTGCTTCATCGTCAATAAGAAGGTCAGCTGGATACAGTAAACCTGAAGTGAAGCATCGGAATCTATAACTAGTGTCACAGGAATGGCTCAAAACATAGACAGTAAGAAGAGCCAGTCTTCTTGTACTTGAGTCGGCATTGTGCCTTTTGTATTTAATTCCGATGAATTTTCTGTCTTTGATCGTCAATAAGAAGGTCAGAGGGATACAGTAAACCTGAAGTAAAGCATCGGAATCTATAAGTAGTGTCACAGGAATGGTTCAAAACATTGACAGTATGAAGAGTCAGTCTTCTTGTACTTAAGTCGGCATTGTGCCTTTTGTATATAATTACGATGCAATTTCTGTGTTTCATCGTCAAAAACAAGGTCACAGGGATACAGTAAACCTGAAGTGAAGCATCGGAATCTATAACTAGTGTCACAGGAATGTTTCAAAAGATACACAGTAAGAAGAGTCACTCTTTTTGTACTTAAGTCGGCATTGTGCCTTTTGTATTTAATTCCGATGCGATATCTGTGTTTCTTCGTCTATAAGAAGGTCGGAGGGATACAGTAAACCTGAAGTGAAGCATCGGAATCTATAACTAGTGTCACAGAAATGGTTTAAATCATAGACAGTAAGAGGAGCCAGTCTTCTTGTACTTGAGTCGGCATTGTGCCTTTTGTATTTAATTGGGATGCAATTTATGTGTTTCTTTGTCTATACGAAGGTCAGAGGGAATCAGTAAACCTAAAGTCAAGCATCGGAATCTATAAGTAGTGTCACAGGAGTGGTTCAAAGCATAGACAGTAAGAAGAGTCATTTTTTTTTGTACTTAAGACGGCATTGTGCCTTTTGTATTTAATTCCGATGCAATTTCTGTGTTTCATCGTCAATACGAAGGTCAGAGGGATACAGTAAACCTAAAGTGAAGCATCGGTATCTATAACTAGTGTCACAGGAATGGTTCAAAACTTAGACAGTAAGAAGGGTCAGTCTTCTTGTACTTAAGTCGGCATTGTGCTTTTGTATTAAATTCCGATGCAATCTCTGTGTTTCATCGTCAATAAGAAGGTCAGAGGGATACAGTAAACCTGAAGTGAAGCATCGGAATCTATAACTAGTGTCACAGGAATGATTCAAAGCATAGACAGTAAGAAGACCCATGCTTCTTGTACTTAAGCCGGCATTGTGCATTTTGTATTACATTCCGATGCAATTTACGTGTTTCATCGTCAATAAGAAGGTCAGAGGGATACAGTAAACCCAAAGTGACGCATCGGAATCTATAACTAGTGTCACAGGAATGCTTCAAACATAGACAGTAAGAAGGGTCAGCCTCCTTGTACTGAAGTCGGCATTGTGCCTTTTGTATTTAATTCCGATGCAATATCTGTGTTTCTTCGTCATTAAGAAGGTCAGAGGGATACAGTACACCTGAAGTGAAGTATCGGAATCTATAACTAGTGTAACAGGAATGGTTCAAACCATTGACAGTAAGATGAGTTAGTGTTCTTGTACTGAAGTCGGCATTGTGCCGTTTTGTATTTAATTAAGATGCTATTTCTGTGTTTCATCGTCAATAAGAAGGTCAGAGGGATACAGTAAACCTGAAGTGAAGCATCGGAATCTATAACTAGTGTCACAGGAGTGGTTCAAAACATAGACAGTAAGAAGAGTCAGTCTTCTGGTACTTTAGTCGGCATTGTGCCTTTTGTATATAATTACGATGCAATTTCTGTGTTTTATCGTCAATAAGAAGGTCAGCTGGATACAGTTACCTGAAGTGAATCATCGGAATCTATAACTAATGTAACCGGAATGGTAGAAAACATTGACAGTAAGAAGAGTCAGTCTTCTTGTGTTTAAGTCGGCATTGAGCGTTTTGCATTTAATTAAGATGCAATTTCCGTGTTTCATCGTCAATAAAGAGGTCAGAGGGATACAGAAAACCTGAGGTGAAGCATCGGAATCTACAACTAGTGTCACAGGATTGGTTCAAAGCTTAGACATTTTGAAGAGTCAGTCTTCTTGTACTTATGTCGGCATTGTGCCTTTTGTATTTAATTCCGATGCAATTTCTGTGTTTCATCATCAATAAGAAGGTCAGAGGGATACAGTAAAACTGAAGTGAAGCATGGGAACCTATTACTAGTGTCACAGGAATGTTTCAAATCATAGACAGTAAGAAGAGTCAGTCTTCTTGTACTTAAGTCTGCATTTTGCCTTTTGTATTTAATTCCGATGCAATTTCTGTGCTTCATCGTCAATATGAAAGTCAGCTGGATACAGTAAACCTGAAGTGAAGCATCGGAATCTATAACTAGTGTCACAGGAATGGTTCAAAACATAGACAGTAAGAAGACCCATTCTTTTTGTACTGAAGTCGGCATTTTGCATTTTGTATTTAATTCCGATGCAATTTCCGTGCTTCATCGTCAATAAAAAGGTCAGCTGGATACAGTTACCTAAAGTGAATTATCGGAATCTATAACTAATGTCACCGGAATGGTAGAAAACATTGACAGTAAGAAGAGTCAGTCTTCTTGTACTTAAGTCGGCATTGTGCCTTTTGTATTTAATTAAGATGCAATTTCTGAGTTTCACCGTCAATAAAGAGGTCAGAGGGATACAGAAAACCTGAAGTGAAGCATCGGAATCTAAAACTAGTGTCACAGGATTGGTTCAAAACATAGACATTAGGAAGAGTCAGTCTTCTTGTACTTAAGTCGGCATTGTGCCTTTTGTATTTAATCCCGATGCAATTTCTGTGTTTCATCGTCAATAAGAAGGTCAGAGGGATACAGTAAAACTGAAGTGAAGCATGGGAAACTATAACTAGTGTCACAGGAATGGTTCAAAACATAAACAGTAAGAAGACCCATTCTTTTTGTACTGAAGTCGGCATTGTGCATTTTGTATTTAATTCCGATGCAATTTACGTGTTTCATCGTCAATAAGAAGGTCAGAGGGATACAGTAAACCCGAAGTGAAGCATCGGAATCTATAACTAGTGTCACAGGAATGGCTCAAAACATAGACAGTAAGAAGAGCCTGCCTTCTTGTACTTGAGTCGGCATTGTGCCTTTTGTATTTAATTCCGATGAATTTTCTGTGTTTGATCGTCAATAAGAAGGTCAGCTTTATACAGTAAACCTGAAGTGAAGCATCGGAATCTATAACTAGTGTCACAGGAATGGTTAAAACATAGTCAGTAGGAAGAGTCAGCATTGTGCCTTTTTTATTTAATTATGATGTAATTTCTGTGTTTCATCATCAATAGGAAGGTGAAAGGGATACAGTAAACCTGAAGTGAAGCTTCGGAATCTATAACTAGTGTCACAGGAATGGTTCAAAACATAGACAGTAGGAAGAGTCAGTCTTCTTGTACTTAAGTCGGCATTGTGCCTTTTGTATTTAATTCCGATGCAATTTCTGTGTTTCATCGTCAATAAGAAGGTCAGAGGGATACAGTAAGACTGAAGTGAAGCATGGGAACCTATAACTAGAGTGACAGGAATGGTTCAAATCATAGACAGTAAGAAGAGTCAGTCTTCTTGTACTTAAGTCGGCATTTAGCCTATTGTATTTAATTCCGATGCAATTTCTGTGCTTCATCGTCAATAAGAAGGTCAGATGGATACAGTAAACCTGAAGTGAAGCATCGGAATCTATAACTAGTGTCACATTAATGGCTCAAAACATAGACAGTAAGAAGAGCCAGTCTTCTTGTACTTGAGTCGGCATTGTGCCTTTTGTATTTAATTCCGATGAATTTTCTGTGTTTGATCGTCAATAAGAAGGTCAGAGGGATACAGTTAACCTGAAGTGAAGCATCGGAATCTATAACTAGTGTCACAGGAATGGCTCAAAACATAGACAGTAAGAAGAGCCAGTCTTCTTGTACTTGAGTCGGCATTGTGCCTTTTGTATTTAATTCCGATGAATTTTCTGTGTTTGATCGTCAAAACGAAGGTCAGAGGGATACAGTTAACCTGAAGTAAAGCATCGGAATCTATAACTAGTGTCACAGGAATGGTTCAAAACATTGACAGTAAGAAGAGTCAGTCTTCTTGTACTTAAGTCGGCATTGTGCCTTTTGTATATAATTCCGATGCAATTTCTTTGTTTCATCGTCAATAAGAAGCTCACAGGGATACAGTAAACCTGAAGTGAAGCATCGGAATCTATAGTTAGTGTCACAGGAATGGTTCAAAACATAGACAGTAAGAAGAGTCACTCTTTTTGTACTTAAGTCGGCATTGTGCCATTTGTATTTAATACCGATCCAATTTCTGTGTTTCATCGTCAATACGAAGGTCAGAGGGATTCAGTAAACCTGAAGTGAAGCATATGTATCTATAACTAGTGTCACAGGAATGGTTCAAAGCTTAGACAGTAAGAAGGGTCAGTCTTCTTGTACTTAAGTCGGCATTGTGCCTTTTGTATTTGATTCCGATGCAATATCTGTGTTTCTTCGTCAATAAGAAGGTCACAGGGATACAGTAATCCTGAAGGGATGCATCGGAATCTATAACTAGTGTCACAGAAATGGTTCAAGACATAGACAGTAAGAAGAGCCAGTCTTCTTGTACTTGAGTCGGCATTGTGCCTTTTGTATTAAATTCCGATGCAATTTCTGTGTTTCATCGTCAATAAGAAGGTCAGAGGGAGACAGTAAACCTGAATTGAAGCATCGGAATCTAAAACTAGTGTCACAGGATTGGTTCAAAACATAGACATTAGGAAGAGTCAGTCTTCTTGTACTTATGTCGGCATTGTGCCTTTTGTATTTAATTCTGATGCAATTTCTGTGTTTCATCGTCAATAAGGAGGTCAGAGGGATACAGTAAAACTGAAGTGAAGCATGGGAACCTATAACTAGTGTCACAGGAATGGTTCAAATCATAGACAGTAAGAAGAGTCAGTCTTCTTGACCTTAAGTCTGCATTTTGCCTTTTGTATTTAATTCCGATGCAATTTCTGTGCTTCATCGTCAATAAGAAGGTCAGCTGGATACAGTAAACCTGAAGTGAAGCATCGGAATCTATAACTAGTGTCACAGGAATGGTTCAAAACGTAGTCAGTAGGAAGAGTCAGTTATCTTGTACTTAAGTCGGCATTGCGCCTTTTGTATTTAATTAAGATGCAATTTCTGTGTTTCATCGCCAATAGGAAGGTGAAAGGGATAGAGTAAACCTGAAGTGAAGCTTCGGAATCTATAACTAGTGTCACAGGAATGGTTCAAAACATAGACAGTAGGAAGAGTCAGTCTTCTTGTACTTAAGTCGGCATTGTGCCTTTTGTATTTAATTCCGATGCAATTTCTGTGTTTCATCGTCAATAAGAAGGTCAGAGGGATACAGTAAAACTGAAGTGAAGCATGGGAACCTATAATTAGTGTCACAGGAATCGTTCAAATCATGGACAGTAAGAAGAGTCAGTCTTCTTGTACTTAAGTCGGCATTTTGCCTTTTGTATTTAATTCCGATGCAATTTCTGTGCTTCATCGTCAATAAGAAGGTCAGATGGATACAGTAAACCTAAAGTGAAGCATCGGAATCTAAAATTACTGTCACAGGAATGGCTCAAATCATAGACAGTAAGAAGAGCCTCTCTTCTTGTACTTGAGTCGGCATTGTGCCTTTTGTATTTAATTCCGATGAATTTTCTGTGTTTGATCATCAATAAGAAGGTCAGAGGGATACAGTAAACCTGAAGTAAAGCATCGGAATCTATAACTAGTGTCACAGGAATGGTTCAAACATTGACAGTAAGAAGAGTCAGTCTTCTTGTACTTAAGCCGGCATTGTGCCTTTTGTATATAATTCCGATGCAATTTCTGTGTTTCATCGTCAATAAGAAGCTCACAGGGATACAGTGAACCTGAAGTGAAGCATCGGAATCTATAACTAGTGTCACAGGAATGGTTCAAAACATAGACAGTAAGATGAGTCACTCTTTTTGTACTTAAGTCGGCATTGTGCCATTTGTATTTAATTCCGATGCAATTTCTGTGTTTCATCGTCAATACGAAGGTCAGAGGGATACAGTGAACCAGAAGTGAAGCATCGGAATCTATAACTAGTGTCACAGGAATGGTTTAGAACAAAGACAGTAGGATGGGTCAGTCTTCTTGTACTTAAGTCAGCTTTGTGCCCTTTGTACTTAATTCCGATGCAATATCTGTGTTTCTTCGTCAATAAGAAGGTCAGAGGGATACAGTAAACCTGAAGTGAAGCATCGGAATCAATAACTAGTGTCACAGAAATGGTTAAAAACATAGACAGTAAGATGAGTTAGTGTTCTTGTACTGAAGTCGGCATTGTGCCTTTTGTATTTAATTGAGGTGCTATTTTTGTGTTTCATCGTCGATAAAATGGTCAGAGGGATACAGTAAAACAGAAGTGAAGCATGGGAACCTATAATTAGTGTCACAGGAATCGTTCAAATCATAGACAGTAAGAAGAGTCAGTCTTCTTGTACTTAAGTCGGCATTTTGCCTTTTGTATTTAATTCCGATGCAATTTCTGTGCTTCATCGTCAATAAGAAGTTCGGATGGATACAGTAAACCTAAAGTGAAGCATCGGAATCTATAATTAGTGTCACAGGAATGGCTCAAATCATAGACAGTAAGAAGAGCCTGTCTTCTTGTACTTGAGTCGGCATTGTGCCTTTTGTATTTAATTCCGATAAATTTTCTGTGTTTGATCGTCAATAAGAAGGTCAGAGGGATACAGTAAACCTGAAGTAAAGCATCGGAATCTATAACTAGTGTCACAGGAATGGTTCAAACATTGACAGTAAGAAGAGTCAGTCTTCTTGTACTTAAGTCGGCATTGTGCCTTTTGTATATAATTCCGATGCAATTTCTGTGTTTCATCGTCAATAAGAAGCTCACAGGGATACAGTAAACCTGAAGTGAAGCATCGGAATCTATAACTAGTGTCACAGGAATGGTTCAAAACATAGACAGTAAGAAGAGTCACTCTTTTTGTACTTAAGTCGGCATTGTGCCATTTGTATTTAATTCCGATGCAATTTCTGTGGTTCATCGTCAATACGAAGGTCAGAGGGATACAGTGAACCAGAAGTGAAGCATCGGAATCTATAACTAGTGTCACAGGAATGGTTTAAAACAAAGACAGTAGGATGGGTCAGTCTTCTTGTACTTAAGTCTGCTTTGTGCCTTTTGTACTTAATTCCGATGCAATATCTGTGTTTCTTCGTCAATAAGAAGGTCAGAGGGATACAGTAAACCTGAAGTGAAGCATCGGTATCTATAACTAGTGTCACAGGAATGGTTCAAATGTTAGACAGTAAGAAGGGTCAGTCTTCTTGTACTTAAGTCGGCATTGTGCCTTTTGTATTTAATTCCGATGCAATATCTGTGTTTCTTCGTCAATAAGAAGGTCACAGGGATACAGTAATCCTGAAGGGATGCATCGGAATCAATAACTAGTGTCACAGAAATGGTTAAAAACATAGACAGTAAGAAGAGCCAGTCTTCTTGTACTTGAGTCGGCATTGTGCCATTTGTATTATATTCCGATGCAATTTCTGTGTTTCATCGTCGATAAAGAGGTCAGAGGGATACAGTAAACCTAAAGTGAAGCATCGGAATCTATAATTAGTGTCACAGGAATGGCTCAAATCATAGACAGTAAGAAGAGCCTGTCGTCTTGTACTTGAGTCGGCATTGTGCCTTTTGTATTTAATTCCGATGAATTTTATGTGTTTGATCGTCAATAAGAAGGTCAGAGGGATACAGCAAACCTGAAGTAAAGCATCGGAATCTATAACTAGTGTCACAGGAATGGTTCAAACATTGACAGTAAGAAGAGTCAGTCTTCTTGTACTTAAGTCGGCATTGTGCCTTTTGTATATAATTCCGATGCAATTTCTGTGTTTCATCGTCAATAAGAAGCTCACAGGGATACAGTAAACCTGAAGTGAAGCATCGGAATCTATAACTAGTGTCACAGCAATGGTTCAAAACATAGACAGTAAGAAGAGTCACTCTTTTTGTACTTAAGTCGGCATTGTGCCATTTGTATTTAATTCCGATGCAATTTCTGTGTTTCATCGTCAATACGAAGGTCAGAGGGATACAGTGAACCAGAAGTGAAGCATCGGAATCTATAACTAGTGTCACAGGAATGGTTTAAAACAAAGACAGTAGGATGGGTCAGTCTTCTTGTACTTAAGTGAGCTTTGTGCCTTCTGTACTTAATTCCGATGCAATATCTGTGTGTCTTCGTCAATAAGAAGGTCAGAGGGATACAGTAAACCTGAAGTGAAGCATCGGAATCTATAACTAGTGTCACAGAAATGGTTTAAATCACAGCCAGTAAGAAGAGCCAGTCTTCTTGCGCTTGAGTCGGCATTGTGCCTTTTGTATTTAATTCCGATGCAATTTCTGTGTTTCATCGTCAATAAGAAGGTCAGAGGGATACAGTAAAACTGAAGTGAAGCATGGGAACCTGTAACTAGTGTCACAGTAATGGTTCAAATCATAGACAGTAAGAAGAGTCAGTCTTCTTGTACTTAAGTCGGCATTTTGCCTTTTGTATTTAATTCCGATGCAATTTCTGTGCTTCATCGTCAATAAGAAGGTCAGCTGGATACAGTAAACCTGAAGTGAAGCATCGGAATCTATAACTAGTGTCACAGGAATGGTTCAAAACATTGACAGTAAGAAGAGTCAGTCTTCTTGTACTTAAGTCGGCATTGTGCCTTTTGTATATAATTCCGATGCAATTTCTGTGTTTCATCGTCAATAAGATGCTCACAGGGATACAGTAAACCTGAAGTGAAGCATCGGAATCTATAACTAGTGTCACAGGAATGGTTCAAATCATAGACAGTAAGAAGAGTCACTCTTTTTGTACTTAAGACGGCATTTTGCCATTTGTATTTAATTCCGATGCAATTTCTGTGTTTCATCCTCAATACGAAGGTCAGAGGAATACAGTGAACCTGAAGTGAAGCATCGGAATCTATAACTAGTGTCACAGGAATGGTTCAAAACAAAGACAGTGGGATGGGTCAGTCTTCTTGTACTTAAGTCGTCATTGTGCCTTTTGTATTTAATTCTGATGCAATATCTGTGTTTCTACGTCAATAAGAAGGTCAGAGGGATACAGTAAACCTGAAGTGAAGCATCGGAATCTATAACTAGTGTCACAGAAATGGTTTAAATCATAGACAGTAAGAAGAGCCAGTCTTCTTGTACTTGAGTCGGCATTGTGCCTTTTGTATTTATTTCCGATGCAATTTATGTATTTCTTTGTCTATAAGAAGGTCAGAGGGAATCAGTAAACCTAAAGTCAAGCATCGGAATCCATAACTAGTGTCACAGGAAAGGTTCGAAACATAGACAGTAACCAGAGTCAGTCTTTTTGTACTTAAGATGTCATTGTGCCTTTTGTATTTAATTACGATGCAATTTCTGTGTTTCATCGTCAATAAGAAGGTCCAAGGGGTACAGTAAACCTGAAGTGAAGCATCGGAATCTATAACTAGTGTCACATGAATGTTTCAAAGCATAGAGAGTAAGAAAGGTCAGTCTTCTTGTACTTATGTCGGCATTGAGCCTTTTGTATTTCATTCCGATGCAATTTCTGTGTTTCATCGTCAATACGAAGGTCCAACGGATACAGTAAACCTAAAATGAAGCATCGGAATCTATAACTAGTGTCACAGGAATGTTTCAAAGTATAGACAGTAGGAAGAGTCAGTCTAAATGTAGTTAAGTAGGCATTGTGCCTTTTGCATTTAATTCCGATGCAATTTCTGTGTTTCATCGTCAATACGAAGGTCAGAGGGATACAGTAAACCTGAAGTGAAGCATCGGTATCTATATCTAGTGTCACAGGAATGGTTCAAAACTTAGACAGTAAGAAGGGTCAGTCTTCTTGTACTTAAGTCGGCATTGTGCCTTTTGTATTTAATTCCGATGCAATATCTGTGTTTCTTCGTCAATAAGAAGGTCAGAGGGATACAGTAATCCTGAAGGGATGCATCGGAATCTATAACTAGTGTCACAGAATTGGTTCAAAACATAGACAGTAAGAAGAGCCAGTCATCTTGTACTTGAGTCGGCATTGTGCCTTTTGTATTAAATTCCGATGCAATTTCTGTGTTTCATCGTCAATAAGAAGGTCAGTGGGATACAGTAAACCTGAAGTGAAGCATCGGAATCTATAACTAGTGTCACAGGAATGGTTCAAAACATAGACAGTAAGAAGGGTCAGTCTTCTTGTACTGAAGTCGGCATTGTGCCTTTTGTATTTAATTCCGATGCAATATCTGTGTTTCTTCGTCATTAAGAAGGTCAGAGTTATACAGTAAAACTGAAGTGAAGCATCGGAATCTGTAACTAGTGTCACAGAAATGGTTCAAAACATAGACAGTAAGAAGAGCCAGTCTTCTTGTATTTGAGTCGGCATTGTGCCTTTTGTATTTAATTAGGATGCAATTTCTGTGTTTCATTGTCAATAAGAGGGTCAGAGGGATACAGTAAACCTGAAGTGAAGCATCGGAATCTATAACTAGTGTCACAGGAATGGTTCAAAACATAGACAGTAAGAAGACCCATTCTTTTTGTACTTAAGTCGGCATTGTGCATTTTGTATTTAATTCCGATGCAATTTACGTGTTTCATCGTCAATAAGAAGGTCAGCTGGATACAGTAAACCTGAAGTGAAGCATCGGAATCTATAACTAGTGTCACAGGAATGGTTCAAAACGTAGTCAGTAGGAAGAGTCAGTTATCTTGTACTTAAGTCGGCATTGTGCCTTTTGTATTTAATTAAAATGCAATTTCTGTGTTTCATCGTCAATAGGAAGGTGAAAGGGATACAGTAAACCTGAAGTGAAGCATCGGAATCTATAACGAGTGTCACAGGAATGGTTCAAATCATAGACAGTAGGAAGAGTCAGTCTTCTTCTACTTAAGTCGGCATTGTGCCTTTTGTATTTAATTCCGATGCAATTTCTGTGTTTCATCGTCAATAAGAAGGCCAGAGGGATACAGTAAAACTGAAGTGAAGCATGGGAACCTGTAACTAGTGTCACAGGAATGGTTCAAATCATAGACAGTAAGAAGAGTCAGTCTTCTTGTACTTAAGTCGGCATTTTGCCTTTTGTATTTAATTCCGATGCAATTTCTGTGCTTCATCGTCAATAAGAAAGTCAGCTGGATACAGTAAACCTGAAGTGAAGCATCGGAATTTATAACTAGTGTCACAGGAATGGCTCAAAACATTGACAGTAGAAAGATTCAGTCTTCTTGTGCTTAAGTCGGCGTTGTGCCTTTTGTATATTATTCCGATGCAATTTCTGTGTTTCATCGTCAATAAGAGGCTCACAGGGATACAGTAAACCTGAAGTGAAGCATCGGAATCTATAACTAGTGTCACAGGAATGGTTCAAATCATAGACAGTAAGAAGAGCACTCTTTTTGTACTTAAGTCGGCATTTTGCCATTTGTATTTAATTCCGATGCAATTTCTGTGTTTCATCGTCAATACGAAGGTCAGAGGGATACAGTGAACCTGAAGTGAAGCATCGGAATCTATAACTAGTGTCACAGGAATGGTTCAAAGCAAAGACAGTGGGATGGGTCAGTCTTCTTGTACTTAAGTCGTCATTGTGCCTTTTGTGTTTAATTCTGATGCAATATCTGTGTTTCTACGTCAATAAGAAGGTCAGAGGGATACAGTAAACCTGAAGTGAAGCATCGGAATCTATAACTAGCGTCACAGAAATGGATTAAACCATAGACAGTAAGAAGAGCCAGTCTTCTTGTACTTGAGTCGGCATTGTGCCTTTTGTATTTATTTCCGATGTAATTTATGTGTTTCTTTGTCTATAAGAAGGTCAGAGGGAATCAGTAAACATGAAGTGAAGCATCGGAATCTATAACGAGTGTCACAGGAATGGTTCAAATCATAGACAGTAGGAAGAGTCAGTCTTCTTATACTTAAGTCGGCATTGTGCCTTTTGTATTTAATTCCGATCCAATTTCTGCGTTTCATCGTCAATAAGAAGGTCAGAGGGATACAGTAAACCTGAAGTGAAGCATCGGAATCTATAACTAGTGTCACAGAAATGGTTTAAATCATAGACAGTAAGAAGAGCCAGTCTTCTTGTAATTGAGTCGGCATTGTGCCTTTTGTATTTAATTCCGATGCAATTTATGTGTTTCTTTGTCTATAAGAAGGTCAGAGGGAATCAGTAAACCTAAAGTCAAGCATCAGAATCTATAACTAGTGTCACAGGAAAGGTTCGAAACATAGACAGTAAGAAGAGTCAGTCTTTTTGTACTTAAGATGGCATTGTGCCTTTTGTATTTAATTCCGATGCAATTTCTGTGTTTCATCGTCAATACGAAGGTCAGAGGGATACAGTAAACCTGAAGTGAAGCATCGGTATCTATAACTAGTGTCACAGGAATGGTTCAAATCTTAGACAGTAAGAAGGGTCAGTCTTCGTGTACTTCAGTCGGCATTGGGCCTTTTGTATTTAATTCCGATGCAATATCTGTGTTTCTTCGTCAATAAGAAGGTCAGAGGGATATAGTAATCCTGAAGGGATGCATCGGAATCTATCACTAGTGTCACAGAAATGGTTCAAAACATAGACAGTAAGAAGAGCCTGTCTTCTTGTACTTGAGTCGGCATTGTGCCTTTTGTATTAAATTCCGATGCAATTTCTGTGTTTCATCGTCAATAAGAAGGTCAGAGGGGTACAGTAAACCTGAAGTGAAGCATCGGAATCTATAACTAGCGTCACAGGAATGGTTCAAAACGTAGTCAGTAGGAATAGTCAGTTATCTTGTACTTAAGTCGGCATTGTGACTTTTGTATTTAATTAAAATGCAATTTCTGTGTTTCATCGTCAATAGGAAGATGAAAGGGATACAGTAAACCTGAAGTAAAGCATCGGAATCTATAACGAGTGTCACAGGAATGGTTCAAATCATAGACAGTAGGAAGAGTCAGTCTTCTTCTACTTAAGTCGGCATTGTGCCTTTTGTATTTAATTCCGATGCAATTTCTGTGTTTCATCGTCAATAAGAAGGTCAGAGGGATACAGTAAAACTGAAGTGAAGCAAGGGAACCTGTAACTAGTGTCACAGGAATGGTTCAAATCATAGACAGTAAGAAGAGTCAGCCTTCTTGTACTTAAGTCGGCATTTTGCCTTTTGTATTTAATTCCGATGCAATTTCTGTGCTTCATCGTCAATAAGAAGGTCAGCTGGATACAGTAAACCTGAAGTGAAGCATCGGAATCTATAACTAGTGTCACAGGAATGGCTCAAAACATAGACAGTAAGAAGAGCCAGTCGTCTTGTACTTGAGTCGGCATTGTGCCTTTAGTATTTAATTCCGATGAATTTTCTGTGTTTGATCGTCAATAAGAAGGTCAGAGGGATATAGTAAACCTGAAGTAAACCATCGGAATCTATAACTAGTGTCACAGGAATGGTTCAAAACATTGACAGTAAGAAGAGTCAGTCTTCTTGTACTTAAGTCGGCATTGTGCCTTTTGTATATAATTCCGATGCAATTTCTGTGTTTCATCGTCAATAAGAAGCTCACAGGGATACAGTAAACGTGAAGTGAAGCATCGGAATCTATAACGAGTGTCACAGGAATGGTTCAAATCATAGACAGTAGGATGAGTCAGTCTTCTTATACTTAAGTCGGCATTGTGCCTTTTGTATTTAATTCCGATGCAATATCTGTGTTTCTTCGTCATTAAGAAGGTCAGAGTTATACGGTAAAACTGAAGTGAAGCATCGAAATCTATAACTAGTGTCACAGAAATGGTTCAAAACATAGACAGTAAGAAGATCCAGTCTTCTTGTATTTGAGTCGGCATTGTGCCTTTTGTATTTAATTAGGATGCAATTTCTGTGTTTCATTGTCAATAAGAGGGTCAGAGGGATACAGTAAACCTGAAGTGAAGCATCGGAATCTATAACTAGTGTCACAGGAATGGTTCAAAACATAGACAGTAAGAAGACCCATTCTCCTTGTACTTAATTCGGCATTGTGCATTTTGTATTTAATTCCGATGCAATTTACGTGTTTCATCGTCAATAAGAAGGTCAGCTGGATACAGTAAACCTGAAGTGAAGCATCAGAATCTATAACTAGTGTCACAGGAATGGTTCAAAACGTAGTCAGTAGGAAGAGTCAGTTATCTTGTACTTAAGTCGGCATTGTGCCTTTTGTATTTAATTGAAATGCAATTTCTGTGTTTCATCGTCAATAGGAAGGTGAAAGGGATACAGTAAACCTGAAGTGAAGCATCGGAATCAATAACGAGTGTCACAGGAATGGTTCAAATCATAGACAGTAGGAAGAGTCAGTCTTCTTCTACTTAAGTCGGCATGGTGCCTTTTGTATTTAATTCCGATGCAATTTCCGTGTTTCATCGTCAATAAGAAGGTCTGAGGGATACAGTAAAACTGAAGTGAAGCATGGGAACCTGTAACTATTGTCACAGGAATGGTTCAAATCATAGACAGTAAGAAGAGTCAGTCTTCTTGTACTTAAGTCGGCATTTTGCCTTTTGTATTTAATTCCGATGCAATTTCTGTGCTTCATCGTCAATAAGAAGGTCAGCTGGATACAGTAAACCTGAAGTGAAGCATCGGAATCTATAACTAGTGTCACAGGAATGGCTCAAAACATAGACAGTAAGAAGAGCCAGTCGTCTTGTACTTGAGTCGGCATTGTGCCTTTTGTATTTAATTCCGATGAATTTTCTGTGTTTGATCGTCAATAAGAAGGTCAGAGGGATATAGTAAACCTGAAGTAAACCATCGGAATCTATAACTAGTGTCACAGGAATGGTTCAAAACATTGACAGTAAGAAGAGTCAGTCTTCTTGTACTTATGTCGGCATTGTGCCTTTTGTATATAATTCCGATGCAATTTCTGTGTTTCATCGTCTGTAAGAGGCTCACAGGGATACAGTAAACCTGAAGTGAAGCATCGGAATCTATAACTAGTGTCACAGGAATGGTTCAAAGCAAAGACAGTGGGATGGGTCAGTCTTCTTGTACTTAAGTCGTCATTGTGCCTTTTGTATTTAATTCTGATGCAATATCTGTGTTTCTACGTCAATAAGAAGGTCAGAGGGATACAGTAAACCTGAAGTGAAGCATCGGAATCTATAACTAGCGTCACAGAAGTGGTTTAAACCATAGACAGTAAGAAGAGCCAGTCTTCTTGTACTTGAGTCGGCATTGTGCCTTTTGTATTTATTTCCGATGCAATTTATGTGTTTCTTTGTCTATAAGAAGGTCAGAGGGAATCAGTAAACATGAAGTGAAGCATCGGAATCTATAACGTGTGTCACAGGAATGGTTCAAATCATAGACAGTAGGAAGAGTCAGTCTTCTTATACTTAAGTCGGCATTGTGCCTTTTGTATTTAATTCCGATCCAATTTCTGCGTTTCATCGTCAATAAGAAGGTCAGAGGGATACAGCAAAACTGAAGTGAAGCATGGGAACCTGTAACTAGTGTCACAGTAATGGTTCAAATCATAGACAGTAAGAAGAGTCAGTCTTCTTGTACTTAAGTCGGCATTTTGCCTTTTGTATTTAATTCCGATGCAATATCTGTGTTTCTACGTCAATAAGAAGGTCAGAGGGATACAGTAAACCTGAAGTGAAGCATCGGAATCTATAACTAGTGTCACAGAAATGGTTTAAATCATAGACAGTAAGAAGAGCCAGTCTTCTTGTAATTGAGTCGGCATTGTGCCTTTTGTATTTAATTCCGATGCAATTTATGTGTTTCTTTGTCTATAAGAAGGTCAGAGGGAATCAGTAAACCTAAAGTCAAGCATCCGAATCTATAGCTAGTGTCACAGGAAAGGTTCGAAACATAGACAGTAAGAAGAGTCAGTCTTTTTGTACTTAAGATGGCATTGTGCCTTTTGTATTAAATTCCGATGCAATTTCTGTGTTTCATCGTCAATAAGAAGGTCAGAGGGGTACAGTAAACCTGAAGTGAAGCATCGGAATCTATAACTAGTGTCACAGGAATGGTTCAAAACGTAGTCAGTAGGAAGAGTCAGTTATCTTGTACTTAAGTCGGCATTGTGCCTTTTGTATTTAATTAAAATGCAATTTCTGTGTTTCATCGTCAATAGGAAGATGAAAGGGATACAGTAAACCTGAAGTGAAGCATCGGAATCTATAACGAGTGTCACAGGAATGGTTCAAATCATAGACAGTAGGAAGAGTCAGTCTTCTTCTACTTAAGTCGGCATTGTTCCTTTTGTATTTAATTCCGATGCAATTTCTGTGTTTCATCGTCAATAAGAAGGTCAGAGGGATACAGTAAAACTGAAGTGAAGCAAGGGAACCTGTAACTAGTGTCACAGGAATGGTTCAAATCATAGACAGTAAGAAGAGTCAGCCTTCTTGTACTTAAGTCGGCATTTTGCCTTTTGTATTTAATTCCGATGCAATTTCTGTGCTTCATCGTCAATAAGAAGGTCAGCTGGATACAGTAAACCTGAAGTGAAGCATCGGAATCTATAACCAGTGTCACAGGAATGGCTCAAAACATAGACAGTAAGAAGAGCCAGTCGTCTTGTACTTGAGTCGGCATTGTGCCGTTAGTATTTAATTCCGATGAATTTTCTGTGTTTGATCGTCAATAAGAAGGTCAGAGGGATATAGTAAACCTGAAGTAAACCGTCGGAATCTATAACTAGTGTCACAGGAATGGTTCAAAACATTGACAGTAAGAAGAGTCAGTCTTCTTGTACTTAAGTCGGCATTGTGCCTTTTGTATATAATTCCGATGCAATTTCTGTGTTTCATCGTCAATAAGAAGCTCACAGGGATACAGTAAACGTGAAGTGAAGCATCGGAATCTATAACGAGTGTCACAGGAATGGTTCAAACCATAGACAGTAGGAAGAGTCAGTCTTCTTATACTTAAGTCGGCATTGCGCCTTTTGTATCTAATTCCGATGCAATTTCTGTGTTTCATCGTCAATAAGAAGGTCAGAGGGATACACAAAAACTGAAGTGAAGCATGGGAACCTGTAACTAGTGTCACAGTAATGGTTCAAATAATAGACAGTAAGAAGAGTCAGTCTTCTTGTACTTAAGTCGGCATTTTGCCTTTTGTATTTAATTCCGATGCAATTTCTGTGCTTCATCGTTAATAAGAAGGTCAGAGGGATACAGTAAACCTGAAGTGAAGCATCGGAATCTATAACTAGTGTCACAGAAATGGTTTAAATCATAGACAGTAAGAAGAGCCAGTCTTCTTGTACTTGAGTCGGCATTGTGCCTTTTGTATTTATTTCCGATGCAATTTATGTGTTTCTTTGTCTATAAGAAGGTCAGAGGGAATCAGTAAACCTAAAGTCAAGCATCGGAATCTATAACTAGTGTCACAGGAAAGGTTCGAAACATAGACAGTAACCAGAGTCAGTCTTTTTGTACTTAAGATGTCATTGTGCCTTTTGTATTTAATTCCGATGCAATTTCTGTGTTTCATCGTCAATACGAAGGTCAGAGGGATACAGTAAACCTGAAGTGAAGCATCGGTATCTATAACTAGTGTCACAGGAATGGTTCAAAACAGTCAGTATGAAGAGTCAGTCTTCTTTTACTTAAGTCGGCATTGTGCCTTTTGTATTCCATTCCGATGCAATTTCTGTGTTTCATCGTCAATAAGAAGGTCAGAGGGATACAGTAAAACTGAAGTGTAGCATCAAAATCAATAACTAGTATCACAGGAATGGTTCAAACTTAGACAGTTGGATGAGTCAGTCTTCTTGTACTTAAGTCGGCATTGTGCCTTTCGTATTTAATTCCGATGAAATTACTGTGTTTCATCGTCAATAAGAAGGTCCAAGGGGTACAGTAAACCTGAAGTGAAGCATCGGAATCTATAACTAGTGTCACAGGAATGTTTCAAAGCATAGAGAGTAAGAAAGGTCAGTCATCTTGTACCTATGTCGGCATTGAGCCTTTTGTATTTCATTCCGATGCAATTTCTGTGTTTCATCGTCAATAAGAAGGTCCAAGGGATACAGTAAACCTGAAATGAAGCATCGGAATCTATAACTAGTGTCACAGGAATGTTTCAAAGTATAGACAGTAGGAAGAGTCAGTCTAAATGTACTTAAGTCGGCATTGTGCCTTTTGTATTTAATTACGATGCATTTTCTGTGTTTCATCGTCAATACGAAGGTCAGAGGGATACAGTAAACCTGAAGTGAAGCATCGGTATCTATAACTAGTGTCACAGGAGTGGTTCAAAACTTAGACAGTAAGAAGGGTCAGTCTTCTTGTACTTAAGTCGGCATTGTGCCTTTTGTATTTAATTCCGATGCAATATCTGTGTTTCTTCGTCAATAAGAAGGTCAGAGGGATATAGTAATCCTGAAGGGATGCATCGGAATCTATAACTAGTGTCACAGAAATGGTTCAAAACATAGCCAGTAAGAAGAGCCAGTCTTCTTGTACTTGAGTCGGCATTGTGCCTTTTGTATTAAATTCCGATGCAATTTCTGTGTTTCATCGTCAATAAGAAGGTCAGTGGGATACAGTAAACCTGAAGTGAAGCATCGGAATCTATAACTAGTGTCACAGGAATGGTTCAAAACATAGACAGTAAGAAGGGTCAGTCTTCTTGTACTGAAGTCGGCATTGTGCCTTTTGTATTTAATTCCGATGCAATATCTGTGTTTCTTCGTCATTAAGAAGGTCAGAGTTATACGGTAAAACTGAAGTGAAGCATCGAAATCTATAACTAGTGTCACAGAAATGGTTCAAAACATAGACAGTAAGAAGATCCAGTCTTCTTGTATTTGAGTCGGCATTGTGCCTTTTGTATTTAATTAGGATGCAATTTCTGTGTTTCATTGTCAATAAGAGGGTCAGAGGGATACAGTAAACCTGAAGTGAAGCATCGGAATCTATAACTAGTGTCACAGGAATGGTTCAAAACATAGACAGTAAGAAGACCCATTCTTTTTGTACTTAATTCGGCATTGTGCATTTTGTATTTAATTCCGATGCAATTTACGTGTTTCATCGTCAATAAGAAGGTCAGCTGGATACAGTAAACCTGAAGTGAAGCATCAGAATCTATAACTAGTGTCACAGGAATGGTTCAAAACGTAGTCAGTAGGAAGAGTCAGTTATCTTGTACTTAAGTCGGCATTGTGCCTTTTGTATTTAATTAAAATGCAATTTCTGTGTTTCATCGTCAATAGGAAGGTGAAAGGGATACAGTAAACCTGAAGTGAAGCATCGGAATCAATAACGAGTGTCACAGGAATGGTTCAAATCATAGACAGTAGGAAGAGTCAGTCTTCTTCTACTTAAGTCGGCATGGTGCCTTTTGCATTTAATTCCGATGCAATTTCCGTGTTTCATCGTCAATAAGAAGGTCTGAGGGATACAGTAAAACTGAAGTGAAGCATGGGAACCTGTAACTATTGTCACAGGAATGGTTCAAATCATAGACAGTAAGAAGAGTCAGTCTTCTTGTACTTAAGTCGGCATTTTGCCTTTTGTATTTAATTCCGATGCAATTTCTGTGCTTCATCGTCAATAAGAAGGTCAGCTGGATACAGTAAACCTGAAGTGAAGCATCGGAATCTATAACTAGTGTCACAGGAATGGCTCAAAACATAGACAGTAAGAAGAGCCAGTCGTCTTGTACTTGAGTCGGCATTGTGCCTTTTGTATTTAATTCCGATGAATTTTCTGTGTTTGATCGTCAATAAGAAGGTCAGAGGGATATAGTAAACCTGAAGTAAACCATCGGAATCTATAACTAGTGTCACAGGAATGGTTCAAAACATTGACAGTAAGAAGAGTCAGTCTTCTTGTACTTATGTCGGCATTGTGCCTTTTGTATATAATTCCGATGCAATTTCTGTGTTTCATCGTCTATAAGAGGCTCACAGGGATACAGTAAACCTGAAGTGAAGCATCGGAATCTATAACTAGTGTCACAGGAATGGTTCAAAGCAAAGACAGTGGGATGGGTCAGTCTTCTTGTACTTAAGTCGTCATTGTGCCTTTTGTATTTAATTCTGATGCAATATCTGTGTTTCTACGTCAATAAGAAGGTCAGAGGGATACAGTAAACCTGAAGTGAAGCATCGGAATCTATAACTAGCGTCACAGAAGTGGTTTAAACCATAGACAGTAAGAAGAGCCAGTCTTCTTGTACTTGAGTCGGCATTGTGCCTTTTGTATTTATTTCCGATGCAATTTATGTGTTTCTTTGTCTATAAGAAGGTCAGAGGGAATCAGTAAACATGAAGTGAAGCATCGGAATCTATAACGTGTGTCACAGGAATGGTTCAAATCATAGACAGTAGGAAGAGTCAGTCTTCTTATACTTAAGTCGGCATTGTGCCTTTTGTATTTAATTCCGATCCAATTTCTGCGTTTCATCGTCAATAAGAAGGTCAGAGGGATACAGCAAAACTGAAGTGAAGCATGGGAACCTGTAACTAGTGTCACAGTAATGGTTCAAATCATAGACAGTAAGAAGAGTCAGTCTTCTTGTACTTAAGTCGGCATTTTGCCTTTTGTATTTAATTCCGATGCAATATCTGTGTTTCTACGTCAATAAGAAGGTCAGAGGGATACAGTAAACCTGAAGTGAAGCATCGGAATCTATAACTAGTGTCACAGAAATGGTTTAAATCATAGACAGTAAGAAGAGCCAGTCTTCTTGTAATTGAGTCGGCATTGTGCCTTTTGTATTTAATTCCGATGCAATTTATGTGTTTCTTTGTCTATAAGAAGGTCAGAGGGAATCAGTAAACCTAAAGTCAAGCATCCGAATCTATAGCTAGTGTCACAGGAAAGGTTCGAAACATAGACAGTAAGAAGAGTCAGTCTTTTTGTACTTAAGATGGCATTGTGCCTTTTGTATTAAATTCCGATGCAATTTCTGTGTTTCATCGTCAATAAGAAGGTCAGAGGGGTACAGTAAACCTGAAGTGAAGCATCGGAATCTATAACTAGTGTCACAGGAATGGTTCAAAACGTAGTCAGTAGGAAGAGTCAGTTATCTTGTACTTAAGTCGGCATTGTGCCTTTTGTATTTAATTAAAATGCAATTTCTGTGTTTCATCGTCAATAGGAAGATGAAAGGGATACAGTAAACCTGAAGTGAAGCATCGGAATCTATAACGAGTGTCACAGGAATGGTTCAAATCATAGACAGTAGGAAGAGTCAGTCTTCTTCTACTTAAGTCGGGATTGTTCCTTTTGTATTTAATTCCGATGCAATTTCTGTGTTTCATCGTCAATAAGAAGGTCAGAGGGATACAGTAAAACTGAAGTGAAGCAAGGGAACCTGTAACTAGTGTCACAGGAATGGTTCAAATCATAGACAGTAAGAAGAGTCAGCCTTCTTGTACTTAAGTCGGCATTTTGCCTTTTGTATTTAATTCCGATGCAATTTCTGTGCTTCATCGTCAATAAGAAGGTCAGCTGGATACAGTAAACCTGAAGTGAAGCATCGGAATCTATAACTAGTGTCACAGGAATGGCTCAAAACATAGACAGTAAGAAGAGCCAGTCGTCTTGTACTTGAGTCGGCATAGTGCCGTTAGTATTTAATTCCGATGAATTTTCTGTGTTTGATCGTCAATAAGAAGGTCAGAGGGATATAGTAAACCTGAAGTAAACCATCGGAATCTATAACTAGTGTCACAGGAATGGTTCAAAACATTGACAGTAAGAAGAGTCAGTCTTCTTGTACTTAAGTCGGCATTGTGCCTTTTGTATATAATTCCGATGCAATTTCTGTGTTTCATCGTCAATAAGAAGCTCACAGGGATACAGTAAACGTGAAGTGAAGCATCGGAATCTATAACGAGTGTCACAGGAATGGTTCAAATCATAGACAGTAGGAAGAGTCAGTCTTCTAATACTTAAGTCGGCATTGCGCCTTTTGTATCTAATTCCGATGCAATTTCTGTGTTTCATCGTCAATAAGAAGGTCAGAGGGATACACAAAAACTGAAGTGAAGCATGGGAACCTGTAACTAGTGTCACAGTAATGGTTCAAATCATAGACAGTAAGAAGAGTCAGTCTTCTTGTACTTAAGTCGGCATTTTGCCTTTTGTATTTAATTCCGATGCAATTTCTGTGCTTCATCGTTAATAAGAAGGTCAGAGGGATACAGTAAACCTGAAGTGAAGCATCGGAATCTATAACTAGTGTCACAGAAATGGTTTAAATCATAGACAGTAAGAAGAGCCAGTCTTCTTGTACTTGAGTCGGCATTGTGCCTTTTGTATTTATTTCCGATGCAATTTATGTGTTTCTTTGTCTATAAGAAGGTCAGAGGGAATCAGTAAACCTAAAGTCAAGCATCGGAATCTATAACTAGTGTCACAGGAAAGGTTCGAAACATAGACAGTAACCAGAGTCAGTCTTTCTGTACTTAAGATGTCATTGTGCCTTTTGTATTTAATTCCGATGCAATTTCTGTGTTTCATCGTCAATACGAAGGTCAGAGGGATACAGTAAACCTGAAGTGAAGCATCGGTATCTATAACTAGTGTCACAGGAATGGTTCAAAACAGTCAGTATGAAGAGTCAGTCTTCTTTTACTTAAGTCGGCATTGTGCCTTTTGTATTCCATTCCGATGCAATTTCTGTGTTTCATCGTCAATAAGAAGGTCAGAGGGATACAATAAAACTGAAGTGTAGCATCAAAATCAATAACTAGTATCACAGGAATGGTTCAAACTTAGACAGTTGGATGAGTCAGTCTTCTTGTACTTAAGTCGGCATTGTGCCTTTCGTATTTAATTCCGATGAAATTACTGTGTTTCATCGTCAATAAGAACGTCCAAGGGGTACAGTAAACCTGAAGTGAAGCATCGGAATCTATAACTAGTGTCACAGGAATGTTTCAAAGCATAGAGAGTAAGAAAGGTCAGTCTTCTTGTACCTATGTCGGCATTGAGCCTTTTGTATTTCATTCCGATGCAATTTCTGTGTTTCATCGTCAATAAGAAGGTCCAAGGGATACAGTAAACCTGAAATGAAGCATCGGAATCTATAACTAGTGTCACAGGAATGTTTCAAAGTATAGACAGTAGGAAGAGTCAGTCTAAATGTACTTAAGTCGGCATTGTGCCTTTTGTATTTAAATCCGATGCATTTTCTGTGTTTCATCGTCAATACGAAGGTCAGAGGGATACAGTAAACCTGAAGTGAAGCATCGGTATCTATAACTAGTGTCACAGGAGTGGTTCAAAACTTAGACAGTAAGAAGGGTCAGTCTTCTTGTACTTAAGTCGGCATTGTGCCTTTTGTATTTAATTCCGATGCAATATCTGTGTTTCTTCGTCAATAAGAAGGTCAGAGGGATATAGTAATCCTGAAGGGATGCATCGGAATCTATAACTAGTGTCACAGAAATGGTTCAAAACATAGCCAGTAAGAAGAGCCAGTCTTCTTGTACTTGAGTCGGCATTGTGCCTTTTGTATTAAATTCCGATGCAATTTCTGTGTTTCATCGTCAATATGAAGGTCAGTGGGATACAGTAAACCTGAAGTGAAGCATCGGAATCTATAACTAGTGTCACAGGAATGGTTCAAAACATAGACAGTAAGAAGGGTCAGTCTTCTTGTACTGAAGTCGGCATTGTGCCTTTTGTATTTAATTCCGATGCAATATCTGTGTTTCTTCGTCATTAAGAAGGTCAGAGTTATACAGTAAAACTGAAGTGAAGCATCGAAATCTATAACTAGTGTCACAGAAATGGTTCAAAACATAGACAGTAAGAAGATCCCGTCTTCTTGTATTTGAGTCGGCATTGTGCCTTTTGTATTTAATTAGGATGCAATTTCTGTGTTTCATTGTCAATAAGAGGGTCAGAGGGATACAGTAAACCTGAAGTGAAGCATCGGAATCTATAACTAGTGTCACAGGAATGGTTCAAAGCATAGACAGTAAGAAGACCCATTCTTTTTGTACTTAAGTCGGCATTGTGCATTTTGTATTTAATTCCGATGCAATTTACGTGTTTCATCGTCAATAAGAAGGTCAGCTGGATACAGTAAACCTGAAGTGAAGCATCGGAATCTATAACTATTGTCACAGGAATGGTTCAAAACGAAGTCAGTAGGAAGAGTCAGTTATGTTGTACTTAAGTCGGCATTGTGCCTTTTGTATTTAATTAAAATGCAATTTCTGTGTTTCATCGTCAATAGGAAGGTGAAACGGATACAGTAAACCTGAAGTGAAGCATCGGAATCTATAACGAGTGTCACAGGAATGGTTCAAATCATAGACAGTAGGAAGAGTCAGTCTTCTTCTACTTAAGTCGGCATTGTGCCTTTTGTATTTAATTCCGATGCAATTTCTGTGTTTCATCGTCAATAAGAAGGTCAGAGGGATACAGTAAAACTGAAGTGAAGCATGGGAACCTGTAACTAGTGTCACAGGAATGGTTCAAATCATAGACAGTAAGAAGAGTCAGTCTTCTTGTACTTAAGTCGGCATTTTGCCTCTTGTATTTAATTCCGATGCAATTTCTGTGCTACATCGTCAATAAGAAGGTCAGCTGGATGCAGTAACTCTGAAGTGAAGCATCGGAATCTATAACTAGTGTCACAGGAATGGCTCAAAACATAGACAGTAAGAAGAGCCAGTCGTCTTGTACTTGAGTCGGCATTGTGCCTTTTGTATTTAATTCCGATGAATTTTCTGTGTTTGATCGTCAATAAGAAGGTCAGAGGGATATAGTAAACCTGAAGTAAACCATCGGAATCTATAACTAGTGTCACAGGAATGGTTCAAAACATTGACAGTAAGAAGAGTCAGTCTTCTTGTACTTAAGTCGGCATTGTGCCTTTTGTATATAATTCCGATGCAATTTCTGTGTTTCATCGTCAATAAGAGGCTCACAGAGATACAGTAAACCTGAAGTGAAGCATCGGAATCTATAACTAGTGTCACAGGAATGGTTCAAATCATAGACAGTAGGAAGAGTCACTCTTTTTGTACTTAAGTCGGCATTTTGCCATTTGTATTTAATTCCGATGGAATTTCTGTGTTTCATCGTCAATACGAAGGTCAGAGGGATACAGTGAACCTGAAGTGAAGCATCGGAATCCATAACTAGTGTCACAGGAATGGTTCAAAACAAAGACAGTGGGATGGGTCAGTCTTCTTGTACTTAAGTCGTCATTGTGCCTTTTGTATTTAATTCTGATGCAATATCTGTGTTTCTACGTCAATAAGAAGGTCAGAGGGATACAGTAAACCTGAAGTGAAGCATCGGAATCTATAACTAGCGTCACAGAAATGGTTTAAATCATAGACAGTAAGAAGAGCCAGCCTTCTTGTACTTGAGTCGGCATTGTGCCTTTTGTATTAAATTCCCAAGCAATTTCTGTGTTTCATCGTCAATAAGAAGGTCAGTGGGATACAGTAAACCTGAAGTGAAGCATCGGAATCTATAACTAGTGTCACAGGAATGGTTCAAAACATAGACAGTAAGAAGGGTCAGTCTTCTTGTGCTGAAGTCGGCATTGTGCCTTTTGTATTTAATTCCGATGCAATATCTGTGTTTCTTCGTCATTAAGAAGGTCAGAGTTATACAGTAAAACTGAACTGAAGCATCGGAATCTATAACTAGTGTCACAGAAATGGTTCAAAACATAGACAGTAAGAAGACCCATTCTTTTTGTACTTAAGTCGGCATTGTGCATTTTGTATTTAATTCCGATGCAATTTACGTGTTTCATCGTCAATAAGAAGGTCAGCTGGATACAGTAAACCTGAAGTGAAGCATCGGAATCTATAACTAGTGTCACAGGAATGGTTCAAAACGTAGTCAGTAGGAAGAGTCAGTTATCATGTACTTAAGTCGGCATTGTGCCTTTTGTATTTAATTAAAATGCAATTTCTGTGTTTCATCGTCAATAAGAAGCTCACAGGGATACAGTAAACCTGAAGTGAAGCATCGGAATCTATAACTAGTGTCACAGGAATGGTTCAAATCATAGACAGTAAGAAGAGTCACTCTTTTTGTACCTAAGTCGGCATTTTGCCATTTGTATTTAATTCCGATGCAATTTCTGTGTTTCATCGTCAATATGAAGGTCAGTGGGATACAGTGAACCTGAAGTGAAGCATCGGAATCTATAACTAGTGTCACAGGAATGGTTCAAAACAAAGACAGTGGGATGGCTCAGTCTTCTTGTACTTAAGTCGTCATTGTGCCTTTTGTATTTAATTCTGATGCAATATCTGTGTTTCTACGTCAATAAGAATGTCAGAGGGATACAGTAAACCTGAAGTGAAGCATCGGAATCTATAACTAGTGTCACAGAAATGGTTTAAATCATAGACAGTAAGAAGAGCCAGTCTTCTTGTACTTGAGTCGGCATTGTGCCTTTTGTATTTAATTCCGATGCAATATCTGTGTTTCTTCGTCAATAAGAAGGTCAGAGGGATATAGTAATCCTGAAGGGATGCATCGGAATCTATAACTAGTGTCACAGAAATGGTTCAAAACATAGACAGTAAGAAGAGCCAGTCTTCTTGTACTTGAGTCGGCATTGTGCCTTTTGTATTAAATTCCGATGCAATTTCTGTGTTTCATCGTCAATAAGAAGGTCAGTGGGATACAGTAAACCTGAAGTGAAGCATCGGAATCTATAACTAGTGTCACAGAAATGGTTCAAAACATAGACAGTAAGAAGAGCCAGTCTTCTTGTATTTGAGTCGGCATTGTGCCTTTTGTATTTAATTAGGATGCAATTTCTGTGTTTCATTGTCAATAAGAAGGTCAGAGGGATACAGTAAACCTGAAGTGAAGCATCGGAATCTATAACTAGTGTCACAGGAATGGTTCAAACCATAGACAGTAAGAAGACCCATTCTTTTTGTACTTAAGTCGGCATTGTGCATTTTGTATTTAATTCCGATGCAATTTACGTGTTTCATCGTCAATAAGAAGGTCAGTTGGATACAGTAAACCTGAAGTGAAGCATCGGAATCTATAACTAGTGTCACAGGAATGGTTCAAAACGTAGTCAGTAGGAAGAGTCAGTTATCTTGTACTTAAGTCGACATTGTGCCTTTTGTATTTAATGAAAATGCAATTTCTGTGTTTCATCGTCAATAGGAAGGTGAATGGGATACAGTAAACCTGAAGTGAAGCATCGGAATCTATAACGAGTGTCACAGGAATGGTTCAAATCATAGACAGTAGGAAGAGTCAGTCTTCTTCTACTTAAGTCGGCATTGTGCCTTTTGTATTTAATTCCGATGCAATTTCTGAGTTTCATCGTCAATAAGAAGGTCAGAGGGATACAGTAAAACTGAAGTGAAGCATCGGAATCTATAACTAGTGTCACAGGAATGGCTCAAAACATAGACAGTAAGAAGAGCCAGTCGTCTTGTACTTGAGTCGGCATTGTGCCTTTTGTATTTAATTCCGATGACTTTTCTGTGTTTGATCGTCAATAAGAAGATCAGAGGGATATAGTAAACCTGAAGTAAACCATCGGAATCTATAACTAGTGTCACAGGAATGGTTCAAAACATTGACAGTAGGAAGAGCCAGTCTTCTTGTACTTGAGTCGGCATTGTGCCTTTTGTATTTATTTCCGATGCAATTTATGTGTTTCTTTGTCTATAAGAAGGTCAGAGGGAATCAGTAAACCTAAAGTCAAGCATCGGAATCTATAACTAGTGTCACAGGAAAGGTTCGAAACATAGACAGTAACCAGAGTCAGTCTTTCTGTACTTAAGATGTCATTGTGCCTTTTGTATTTAATTCCGATGCAATTTCTGTGTTTCATCGTCAATACGAAGGTCAGAGGGATACAGTAAACCTGAAGTGAAGCATCGGTATCTATAACTAGTGTCACAGGAATGGTTCAAAACAGTCAGTATGAAGAGTCAGTCTTCTTTTACTTAAGTCGGCATTGTGCCTTTTGTATTCCATTCCGATGCAATTTCTGTGTTTCATCGTCAATAAGAAGGTCAGAGGGATACAATAAAACTGAAGTGTAGCATCAAAATCAATAACTAGTATCACAGGAATGGTTCAAACTTAGACAGTTGGATGAGTCAGTCTTCTTGTACTTAAGTCGGCATTGTGCCTTTCGTATTTAATTCCGATGAAATTACTGTGTTTCATCGTCAATAAGAACGTCCAAGGGGTACAGTAAACCTGAAGTGAAGCATCGGAATCTATAACTAGTGTCACAGGAATGTTTCAAAGCATAGAGAGTAAGAAAGGTCAGTCTTCTTGTACCTATGTCGGCATTGAGCCTTTTGTATTTCATTCCGATGCAATTTCTGTGTTTCATCGTCAATAAGAAGGTCCAAGGGATACAGTAAACCTGAAATGAAGCATCGGAATCTATAACTAGTGTCACAGGAATGTTTCAAAGTATAGACAGTAGGAAGAGTCAGTCTAAATGTACTTAAGTCGGCATTGTGCCTTTTGTATTTAATTCCGATGCATTTTCTGTGTTTCATCGTCAATACGAAGGTCAGAGGGATACAGTAAACCTGAAGTGAAGCATCGGTATCTATAACTAGTGTCACAGGAGTGGTTCAAAACTTAGACAGTAAGAAGGGTCAGTCTTCTTGTACTTAAGTCGGCATTGTGCCTTTTGTATTTAATTCCGATGCAATATCTGTGTTTCTTCGTCAATAAGAAGGTCAGAGGGATATAGTAATCCTGAAGGGATGCATCGGAATCTATAACTAGTGTCACAGAAATGGTTCAAAACATAGCCAGTAAGAAGAGCCAGTCTTCTTGTACTTGAGTCGGCATTGTGCCTTTTGTATTAAATTCCGATGCAATTTCTGTGTTTCATCGTCAATATGAAGGTCAGTGGGATACAGTAAACCTGAAGTGAAGCATCGGAATCTATAACTAGTGTCACAGGAATGGTTCAAAACATAGACAGTAAGAAGGGTCAGTCTTCTTGTACTGAAGTCGGCATTGTGCCTTTTGTATTTAATTCCGATGCAATATCTGTGTTTCTTCGTCATTAAGAAGGTCAGAGTTATACAGTAAAACTGAAGTGAAGCATCGAAATCTATAACTAGTGTCACAGAAATGGTTCAAAACATAGACAGTAAGAAGATCCCGTCTTCTTGTATTTGAGTCGGCATTGTGCCTTTTGTATTTAATTAGGATGCAATTTCTGTGTTTCATTGTCAATAAGAGGGTCAGAGGGATACAGTAAACCTGAAGTGAAGCATCGGAATCTATAACTAGTGTCACAGGAATGGTTCAAAGCATAGACAGTAAGAAGACCCATTCTTTTTGTACTTAAGTCGGCATTGTGCATTTTGTATTTAATTCCGATGCAATTTACGTGTTTCATCGTCAATAAGAAGGTCAGCTGGATACAGTAAACCTGAAGTGAAGCATCGGAATCTATAACTATTGTCACAGGAATGGTTCAAAACGTAGTCAGTAGGAAGAGTCAGTTATGTTGTACTTAAGTCGGCATTGTGCCTTTTGTATTTAATTAAAATGCAATTTCTGTGTTTCATCGTCAATAGGAAGGTGAAAGGGATACAGTAAACCTGAAGTGAAGCATCGGAATCTATAACGAGTGTCACAGGAATGGTTCAAATCATAGACAGTAGGAAGAGTCAGTCTTCTTCTACTTAAGTCGGCATTGTGCCTTTTGTATTTAATTCCGATGCAATTTCTGTGTTTCATCGTCAATAAGAAGGTCAGAGGGATACAGTAAAACTGAAGTGAAGCATGGGAACCTGTAACTAGTGTCACAGGAATGGTTCAAATCATAGACAGTAAGAAGAGTCAGTCTTCTTGTACTTAAGTCGGCATTTTGCCTCTTGTATTTAATTCCGATGCAATTTCTGTGCTACATCGTCAATAAGAAGGTCAGCTGGATGCAGTAACTCTGAAGTGAAGCATCGGAATCTATAACTAGTGTCACAGGAATGGCTCAAAACATAGACAGTAAGAAGAGCCAGTCGTCTTGTACTTGAGTCGGCATTGTGCCTTTTGTATTTAATTCCGATGAATTTTCTGTGTTTGATCGTCAATAAGAAGGTCAGAGGGATATAGTAAACCTGAAGTAAACCATCGGAATCTATAACTAGTGTCACAGGAATGGTTCAAAACATTGACAGTAAGAAGAGTCAGTCTTCTTGTACTTAAGTCGGCATTGTGCCTTTTGTATATAATTCCGATGCAATTTCTGTGTTTCATCGTCAATAAGAGGCTCACAGAGATACAGTAAACCTGAAGTGAAGCATCGGAATCTATAACTAGTGTCACAGGAATGGTTCAAATCATAGACAGTAGGAAGAGTCACTCTTTTTGTACTTAAGTCGGCATTTTGCCATTTGTATTTAATTCCGATGGAATTTCTGTGTTTCATCGTCAATACGAAGGTCAGAGGGATACAGTGAACCTGAAGTGAAGCATCGGAATCCATAACTAGTGTCACAGGAATGGTTCAAAACAAAGACAGTGGGATGGGTCAGTCTTCTTGTACTTAAGTCGTCATTGTGCCTTTTGTATTTAATTCTGATGCAATATCTGTGTTTCTACGTCAATAAGAAGGTCAGAGGGATACAGTAAACCTGAAGTGAAGCATCGGAATCTATAACTAGCGTCACAGAAATGGTTTAAATCATAGACAGTAAGAAGAGCCAGCCTTCTTGTACTTGAGTCGGCATTGTGCCTTTTGTATTAAATTCCCAAGCAATTTCTGTGTTTCATCGTCAATAAGAAGGTCAGTGGGATACAGTAAACCTGAAGTGAAGCATCGGAATCTATAACTAGTGTCACAGGAATGGTTCAAAACATAGACAGTAAGAAGGGTCAGTCTTCTTGTGCTGAAGTCGGCATTGTGCCTTTTGTATTTAATTCCGATGCAATATCTGTGTTTCTTCGTCATTAAGAAGGTCAGAGTTATACAGTAAAACTGAACTGAAGCATCGGAATCTATAACTAGTGTCACAGAAATGGTTCAAAACATAGACAGTAAGAAGACCCATTCTTTTTGTACTTAAGTCGGCATTGTGCATTTTGTATTTAATTCCGATGCAATTTACGTGTTTCATCGTCAATAAGAAGGTCAGCTGGATACAGTAAACCTGAAGTGAAGCATCGGAATCTATAACTAGTGTCACAGGAATGGTTCAAAACGTAGTCAGTAGGAAGAGTCAGTTATCATGTACTTAAGTCGGCATTGTGCCTTTTGTATTTAATTAAAATGCAATTTCTGTGTTTCATCGTCAATAAGAAGCTCACAGGGATACAGTAAACCTGAAGTGAAGCATCGGAATCTATAACTAGTGTCACAGGAATGGTTCAAATCATAGACAGTAGGAAGAGTCACTCTTTTTGTACCTAAGTCGGCATTTTGCCATTTGTATTTAATTCCGATGCAATTTCTGTGTTTCATCGTCAATATGAAGGTCAGTGGGATACAGTGAACCTGAAGTGAAGCATCGGAATCTATAACTAGTGTCACAGGAATGGTTCAAAACAAAGACAGTGGGATGGCTCAGTCTTCTTGTACTTAAGTCGTCATTGTGCCTTTTGTATTTAATTCTGATGCAATATCTGTGTTTCTACGTCAATAAGAATGTCAGAGGGATACAGTAAACCTGAAGTGAAGCATCGGAATCTATAACTAGTGTCACAGAAATGGTTTAAATCATAGACAGTAAGAAGAGCCAGTCTTCTTGTACTTGAGTCGGCATTGTGCCTTTTGTATTTAATTCCGATGCAATATCTGTGTTTCTTCGTCAATAAGAAGGTCAGAGGGATATAGTAATCCTGAAGGGATGCATCGGAATCTATAACTAGTGTCACAGAAATGGTTCAAAACATAGACAGTAAGAAGAGCCAGTCTTCTTGTACTTGAGTCGGCATTGTGCCTTTTGTATTAAATTCCGATGCAATTTCTGTGTTTCATCGTCAATAAGAAGGTCAGTGGGATACAGTAAACCTGAAGTGAAGCATCGGAATCTATAACTAGTGTCACAGAAATGGTTCAAAACATAGACAGTAAGAAGAGCCAGTCTTCTTGTATTTGAGTCGGCATTGTGCCTTTTGTATTTAATTAGGATGCAATTTCTGTGTTTCATTGTCAATAAGAAGGTCAGAGGGATACAGTAAACCTGAAGTGAAGCATCGGAATCTATAACTAGTGTCACAGGAATGGTTCAAAACATAGACAGTAAGAAGACCCATTCTTTTTGTACTTAAGTCGGCATTGTGCATTTTGTATTTAATTCCGATGCAATTTACGTGTTTCATCGTCAATAAGAAGGTCAGTTGGATACAGTAAACCTGAAGTGAAGCATCGGAATCTATAACTAGTGTCACAGGAATGGTTCAAAACGTAGTCAGTAGGAAGAGTCAGTTATCTTGTACTTAAGTCGACATTGTGCCTTTTGTATTTAATGAAAATGCAATTTCTGTGTTTCATCGTCAATAGGAAGGTGAAAGGGATACAGTAAACCTGAAGTGAAGCATCGGAATCTATAACGAGTGTCACAGGAATGGTTCAAATCATAGACAGTAGGAAGAGTCAGTCTTCTTCTACTTAAGTCGGCATTGTGCCTTTTGTATTTAATTCCGATGCAATTTCTGAGTTTCATCGTCAATAAGAAGGTCAGAGGGATACAGTAAAACTGAAGTGAAGCATCGGAATCTATAACTAGTGTCACAGGAATGGCTCAAAACATAGACAGTAAGAAGAGCCAGTCGTCTTGTACTTGAGTCGGCATTGTGCCTTTTGTATTTAATTCCGATGACTTTTCTGTGTTTGATCGTCAATAAGAAGATCAGAGGGATATAGTAAACCTGAAGTAAACCATCGGAATCTATAACTAGTGTCACAGGAATGGTTCAAAACATTGACAGTAAGAAGAGTCAGTCTTCTTGTACTTAAGTCGGCATTGTGCCTTTTGTATATATTTCCGATGCAATTTCTGTGTTTCATCGTCAATAAGAAGCTCACAGGGATACAGTAAACCTGAAGTGAAGCATCGGAATCTATAACTAGTGTCACAGGAATGGTTCAAATCATAGACAGTAAGAAGAGACACTCTTTTTGTACTTAAGTCGGCATTTTGCCATTTGTATTTAATTCCGATGCAATTTCTGTGTTTCATCGTCAATACGAAGGTCAGAGGGATACAGTGAACCTGAAGTGAAGCATCGGAATTTATAACTAGTGTCACAGGAATGGTTCAAAACAAAGACAGTGGGATGGGTCAGTCTTCTTGTACTTAAGTCGTCATTGTGCCTTTTGTATTTAATTCCGATGCAATATCTGTGTTTCTACGTCAATAAGAAGGTCAGAGGGATACAGTAAACCTGAAGTGAAGCATCGGAATCTATAACTAGTGTCACAGAAATGGTTTAAATCATAGACAGTAAGAAGAGCCCGTCTTCTTGTACTTGAGTCGGCATTGTGCCTTTTGTATTTAATTCTGATGCAATTTATGTGTTTCTTTGTCTATAAGAAGGTCAGAGGGAATCAGTAAACCTAAAGTCAAGCATCGGAATCTATAACTAGTGTCACAGGAAAGGTTCGAAACATAGACAGTAAGAAGAGTCAGTCTTCTTGTACTTAAGATGGCATTGTGCCTCTTGTATTTAATTCCGATGCAATTTCTGTGTTTCATCGTCAATACGAATGTCAGAGGGATACAGTAAACCTGAAGTGAAGCATCGGAATCTATAACTAGTGTCACAGGAATGGTTCAAAACTTAGACAGTAAGAAGGGTCAGTCTTCTTGTACTTAAGTCGGCATTGTGCCTTTTGTATTTAATTCCGATGCAATATCTGTGTTTCTTCGTCAATAAGAAGGTCAGAGGGATATAGTAATCCTGAAGGGATGCATCGGAATCTATAACTAGTGTCACAGAAATGGTTCAAAACATAGACAGTAAGAAGAGCCAGTCTTCTTGTACTTGAGTCGGCATTGTGCCTTTTGTATTAAATTCCGATGCAATTTCTGTGTTTCATCGTCAATAAGATGGTCAGAGGGATACAGTAAACCTGAAGTGAAGCATCGGAATCTATAACTAGTGGCACAGGAATGGTTCAAAACATAGACAGTAAGAAGACCCATCCTTTTTGTACTTAAGTCGGCATTGTGCATTTTGTATTTAATTCCGATGCAATTTACGTGTTTCATCGTCAATAAGAAGGTCAGAGGGATACAGTAAACCCGAAGTGAAGCATCGGAATCTATAACTAGTGTCACAGAAATGGTTCAAATCATAGACAGTAAGAAGAGCCAGTCTTCTTGTACTGAAGTTGGCATTGTGCCTTTTGTATTTAATTAAGATGCTACTTCTGTGTTTCATCGTCAATAAGAAGGTCAGAGGGATACGGTAAACCTGAAGTGAAGCATCGGAATCTATAACTAGTGTCACAGGAATGGTTCAAAACATA
Source organism: Schistocerca piceifrons (assembly GCF_021461385.2). Classification (NCBI taxonomy): domain Eukaryota; kingdom Metazoa; phylum Arthropoda; class Insecta; order Orthoptera; family Acrididae; genus Schistocerca; species Schistocerca piceifrons. Next base: position 173,911 of record NW_025727349.1, on the reverse strand, counting down.
TACAGTAAGAAGAGTCAGTCTTCTTGTACTTAAGTCGGCATTGTGCCTTTTGTATATAATTACGATGCAATTTCTGTGTTTCGTCGTCAATAAGAAGGTCAGCTGGATACAGTTACCTGAAGTGAATCATCGGAATCTATAACTAATGTCACCGGAATGGTAGAAAACTTTGACAATAAGAAGAGTCAGTCTTCTTGTACTTAAGTCGGCATTGTGCACTTTGTATTTAATTAAGATGCAATTTCTGTGTTTCATCGTCGATAAAGAGCTCAGAGGGATACAGTAAAACTGAAGTGAAGCATGGGAACCTGTAACTAGTGTCACAGGAATGGTTCAAATCATAGACAGTAAGAAGAGCCAGTCTTCTTGTACTTGAGTCGGCATTGTGCCTTTTGTATTAAATTCCGATGCAATTTCTGTGTTTCATCGTCAATAAGAAGGTCAGAGTTATACAGTAAAACTGAAGTAAAGCATCGGAATCTATAACTAGTGTCACAGGAATGGTTCAAAACATAGACAGTAAGAAGACCCATTCTTTTTGTACTTAAGTCGGCATTGTGCATTTTGTATTTAATTCCGATGCAATTTACGTGTTTCATCGTCAATAAGAAGGTCAGCTGGATACAGTAAACCTGAAGTGAAGCATCGGAATCTATAACTAGTGTCACAGGAATGGTTCAAAACGTATTCAGTAGGAAGAGTCAGTTATCTTGTACTTAAGTCGGCATTGTGCCTTTTGTATTTAATTAAAATGCAATTTCTGTGTTTCATCGTCAATGGGAAGGTGAAAGGGATACAGTAAACCTGAAGTGAAGCATCTTAATCTATAACGAGTGTCACAGGAATGGTTCAAATCATAGACAGTAGGAAGAGTCAGTCTTCTTCTACTTAAGTCGGCATTGTGCCTTTTGTATTTAATTCCGATGCAATTTCTGTGTTTCATCGTCAATAAGAAGGTCAGAGGGATACAGTAAAACTGAAGTGAAGCATGGGAACCTGTAACTAGTGTCACAGGAATGGTTCAAATCATAGACAGTAAGAAGAGTCAGTCTTCTTGTACTTAAGTCGGCATTTTGCCTTTTGTATTTAATTCCGATGCAATTTCTGTGCTTCATCGTCAATAAGAAGGTCAGCTGGATACAGTAAACCTGAAGTGAAGCATCGGAATCTATAACTAGTGTCACAGGAATGGCTCAAAACATAGACAGTAAGAAGAGCCAGTCGTCTTGTACTTCAGTCGGCATTGTGCCTTTTGTATTTAATTCCGATGAATTTTCTGTGATTGATCGTCAATAAGAAGGTCAGAGGGATATAGTAAACCTGAAGTAAACCATCGGAATCTATAACTAGTGTCACAGAAATGGTTCAAAACATTGACAGTAAGAAGAGTCAGTCTTCTTGTACTTAAGTCGGCATTTTGCCATTTGTATTTAATTCCGATGCAATTTCTGTGTTTCATCGTCAATACGAAGGTCAGAGGGATACAGTGAACCTGAAGTGAAGCATCGGAATCTATAACTAGTGTCACAGGAATGGAACAAAACAAAGACAGTGGGATGGGTCAGTCTTCTTGTACTTAAGTCGTCATTGTGCCTTTTGTATTTAATTCTGATGCAATATCTGTGTTTCTACGTCAATAGGAAGGTCAGAGGGATACAGTAAACCTGACGTGAAGCATCGGAATCTATAACTAGTGTCACAGAAATGGTTTAAATCATAGACAGTAAGAAGAGCCAGTCTTCTTGTACTTGAGTCGGCATTGTGCCTTTTGTATTTATTTCGGATGCAATTTATGTGTTTCTTTGTCTATAAGAAGGTCAGAGGGAATTAGTAAACCTAAAGTCAAGCATCGGAATCTATAACTAGTGTCACAGGAAAGATTCGAAACATAGACAGTAACCAGAGTCAGTCTTTTTGTACTTAAGATGGCATTGTGCCTTTTGTATTTAATTCCGATGCAATTTCTGTGTTTCATCGTCAATACGAAGGTCAGAGGGATACAGTAAACCTGAAGTGAAGCATCGGTATCTATAACTAGTGTCACAGGAATGGTTCAAAACTTAGACAGTAAGAAAGGTCAGTCTTCTTGTACTTAAGTTGGCATTGTGCCTTTTGTATTTAATTCCGATGCAATATCTCTGTTTCTTCGTCAATAAGAAGGTCAGAGGGATATAGTAATCCTGAAGGGATGCATCGGAATCTATAACTAGTGTCACAGAAATGGTTCAAAACATAGACAGTAAGAAGAGCCAGTCTTCTTGTACTTGAGTTGGCATTGTGCCTTTTGTATTAAATTCCGATGCAATTTCTGTGTTTCATCGTCAATAAGAAGGTCAGTGGGATACAGTAAACCTGAAGTGAAGCATCGGAATCTATAACTAGTGTCACAGGAATGGTTCAAACATAGACAGAAAGAAGGGTGAGTCTTCTTGTACTGAAGTCGTCATTGTGCCTTTTGTATTTAATTCCGATGCAATATCTGTGTTTCTTCGTCATTAAGAAGGTCAGAGTTATACAGTAAAACTGAAGTGAAGCATCGGAATCTATAACTAGTGTCGCAGAAATGGTTCAAAACATAGACAGTAAGAAGAGCCAGTCCTTTTGTATTTGAGTCGGCATTGTGCCTTTTGTATTTAATTAGGATGCAATTTCTGTGTTTCATTGTCAATAAGAAGGTCAGAGGGATACAGTAAACCTGAAGTGAAGCATCGGAATCTATAACTAGTGTCAAAGGAATGGTTCAAAACATAGACAGTAAGAAGACCCTTTCTTTTTGTACTTAAGTCGGCATTGTGCATTTTGTATTTAATTCCGATGCAATTTACGTGTTTCATCGTCAATAAGAAGGTCAGTTGGATACAGTAAACCTGAAGTGAAGCATCGGAATCTATAACTAGTGTCACAGGAATGGTTCAAAACGTAGTCAGTAGGAAGAGTCAGTTATCTTGTACTTAAGTCGGCATTGTGCCTTTTGTATTTAATTAAAATGCAATTTCTGTGTTTCATCGTCAATAGGAAGGTGAAAGGGATACAGTAAACCTGAAGTGAAGCATCGGAATCTATAACGAGTGTCACAGGAATGGTTCAAATCATAGACAGTAGGAAGAGTCAGTCTTCTTCTACTTAAGTCGGCATTGTGCCTTTTGTATTTAATTCCGATGCAATTTCTGAGTTTCATCGTCAATAAGAAGGTCAGAGGGATACAGTAAAACTGAAGTGAAGCATCGGAATCTATAACTAGTGTCACAGGAATGGCTCAAAACATAGACAGTAAGAAGAGCCAGTCGTCTTGTACTTGAGTCGGCATTGTGCCTTTTGTATTTAATTCCGATGACTTTTCTGTGTTTGATCGTCAATAAGAAGATCAGAGGGATATAGTAAACCTGAAGTAAACCATCAGGATCTATAACTAGTGTCACAGGAATGGTTCAAAACATTGACAGTAAGAAGAGTCAGTCTTCTTGTACTTAAGTCGGCATTGTGCCTTTTGTATATAACTCCGATGCAATTTCTGTGTTTCATCGTCAATAAGAAGCTCACAGGGATACAGTAAACCTGAAGTGAAGCATCGGAATCTATAACTAGTGTCACAGGAATGGTTCAAATCATAGACAGTAAGAAGAGACACTCTTTTTGTACTTAAGTCGGCATTTTGCCATTTGTATTTAATTCCGATGCAATTTCTGTGTTTCATCGTCAATACGAAGGTCAGAGGGATACAGTAAACCTGAAGTGAAGCATCGGAATCTATAACTAGTGTCACAGGAATGGTTCAAAACTTAGACAGTAAGAAGGGTCAGTCTTCTTGTACTTAAGTCGGCATTGTGCCTTTTGTATTTAATTCCGATGCAATATCTGTGTTTCTTCGTCAATAAGAAGGTCAGAGGGATACAGTAAACCTGAAGTGAAGCATCGGAATCTATAACTAGTGTCACAGGAATGGTTCAAAACTTAGACAGTAATAAGGGTCAGTCTTCTTGTACTTAAGTCGGCATTGTGCCTTTTGTATTTAATTCCGATGCAATATCTGTGTTTCTTCGTCAATAAGAAGGTCAGAGGGATATAGTAATCCTGAAGGGATGCATCGGAATCTATAACTAGTGTCACAGAAATGGTTCAAACATAGACAGTAAGAAGAGCCAGTCTTCTTGTACTTGAGTCGGCATTGTGCCTTTTGTATTAAATTCCGATGCAATTTCTGTGTTTCATCGTCAATAAGAAGGTCAGAGGGATACAGTAAACCTGAAGTGAGGCATCGGAATCTATAACTAGTGGCACAGGAATGGTTCAAAACATAGACAGTAAGAAGACCCATCCTTTTTGTACTTAAGTCGGCATTGTGCATTTTGTATTTAATTCCGATGCAATTTACGTGTTTCATCGTCAATAAGAAGGTCAGAGGGATACAGTAAACCCGAAGTGAAGCATCGGAATCTATAACTAGTGTCACAGAAATGGTTCAAAACATAGACAGTAAGAACAGCCAGTCTTCTTGTACTGAAGTCGGCATTGTGCCTTTTGTATTTAATTAAGATGCTATTTCTGTGTTTCATCGTCAATAAGAAGGTCAGAGGGATACGGTAAACCTGTAGTGAAGCATCGGAATCTATAACTAGTGTCACAGGAATGGTTCAAAACATATACAGCAAGAAGAGTCAGTCTTCTTGTACTTAAGTCGGCATTGTGCCTTTTGTATATAATTACGATGCAATTTCTGTGTTTCGTCGTCAATAAGAAGGTCAGCTGGATACAGTTACCTGAAGTGAATCATCGGAATCTATAACTAATGTCACCGGAATGGTAGAAAACTTTGACAATAAGAAGAGTCAGTCTTCTTGTACTTAAGTCGGCATTGTGCACTTTGTATTTAATTAAGATGCTATTTCTGTGTTTCATCGTCAATAAGAAGGTCAGAGGGATACAGTAAACCTGTAGTGAAGCATCGGAATCTATAAGTAGTGTCACAGGTAAGGTTCAAAACATAGACAGTAAGAAGGGTCAGTCTTCTTGTACTGAAGTCGGCATTGTGCCTTTTGTATTTAATTCCGATGCAATATCTGTGTTTCTTCGTCATTAAGAAGGTCAGCGGGATACAGTAAACCTGAAGTGAGGTATCGGAATCTATAACTAGTGTAACAGGAATGGTTCAAACCATTGACATTAAGATAAGTTAGTGTTCTTGTACTGAAGTCGGCATTGTGCCTTTTGTATTTAATTAATATGCTATTTCTGTGTTTCATCGTCAATAAGAAGGTCAGAGGGATACAGTAAACCTGAAGTAAGCATCGGAATGTATAACTAGTGTCACAGGAATGGTTCAAAACATAGACAGTAAGAAGGGTCAGTCTTCTTGTACTTAAGTCGGCATTGTGCCTTTTGTATTTAATTCTGATGCAATATCTGTGTTTCTTCGTCAATAAGAAGGTCAGAGGGATATAGTAATCCTGAAGGGATGCATCGGAACCCATAACTAGTGTCACAGAAATGGTTCAAAACATAGACAGTAAGAAGAGCCAGTCTTCTTGTACTTGAGTCGGCATTGTGCCTTTTGTATTTAATTCCGATGCAATTTCTGTGTTTCATCGTCAATAAGAAGGTCAGAGTTATACAGTAAAACTGAAGTAAAGCATCGGAATCTATAACTAGTGTCACAGGAATGGTTCAAAACATAGACAGTAAGAAGACCCATTCTTTTTGTACTTAAGTCGGCATTGTGCATTTTGTATTTAATTCCGATGCAATTTACGTGTTTCATCGTCAATAAGAAGGTCAGCTGGATACAGTAAACCTGAAGTGAAGCATCGGAATCTATAACTAGTGTCACAGGAATGGTTCAAAACGTATTCAGTAGGAAGAGTCATTTATCTTGTACTTAAGTCGGCATTGTGCCTTTTGTATTTAATTAAAATGCAATTTCTGTGTTTCATCGTCAATAGGAAGGTGAAAGGGATACAGTAAACCTGAAGTGAAGCATCTTAATCTATAACGAGTGTCACAGGAATGGTTCAAATCATAGACAGTAGGAAGAGTCAGTCTTCTTCTACTTAAGTCGGCATTGTGCCTTTTGTATTTAATTCCGATGCAATTTCTGTGTTTCATCGTCAATAAGAAGGTCAGAGGGATACAGTAAAACTGAAGTGAAGCATGGGAACCTGTAACTAGTGTCACAGGAATGGTTCAAATCATAGACAGTAAGAAGAGTCAGTCTTCTTGTACTTAAGTCGGCATTTTGCCTTTTGTATTTAATTCCGATGCAATTTCTGTGCTTCATCGTCAATAAGAAGGTCAGCTGGATACAGTAAACCTGAAGTGAAGCATCGGAATCTATAACTAGTTTCACAGGAATGGCTCAAAACATAGACAGTAAGAAGAGCCAGTCGTCTTGTACTTCAGTCGGCATTGTGCCTTTTGTATTTAATTCCGATGAATTTTCTGTGATTGATCGTCAATAAGAAGGTCAGAGGGATATAGTAAACCTGAAGTAAACCATCGGAATCTATAACTAGTGTCAGAGGAATGGTTCAAAACATTGACAGTAAGAAGAGTCAGTCTTCTTGTACTTAAGTCGGCATTTTGCCATTTGTATTTAATTCCGATGCAATTTCTGTGTTTCATCGTCAATACGAAGGTCAGAGGGATACAGTGAACCTGAAGTGAAGCATCGGAATCTATAACTAGTGTCACAGGAATGGTACAAAACAAAGACAGTGGGATGGGTCAGTCTTCTTGTACTTAAGTCGTCATTGTGCCTTTTGTATTTAATTCTGATGCAATATCTCTGTTTCTACGTCAATAAGAAGGTCAGAGGGATACAGTAAACCTGACGTGAAGCATCGGAATCTATAACTAGTGTCACAGAAATGGTTTAAATCATAGACAGTAAGAAGAGCCAGTCTTCTTGTACTTGAGTCGGCATTGAACCTTTTGTATTTATTTCCGATGCAATTTATGTGTTTCATTGTCTATAAGAAGGTCAGAGGGAATCAGTAAACCTAAAGTCAAGCATCGGAATCTATAACTAGTGTCACAGGAAAGATTCGAAACATAGACAGTAACCAGAGTCAGTCTTTTTGTATTTAAGATGGCATTGTGCCTTTTGTATTTAATTCCGATGCAATTTCTGTGTTTCATCGTCAATACGAAGGTCAGAGGGATACAGTAAACCTGAAGTGAAGCATCGGTATCTATAACTAGTGTCACAGGAATGGTTCAAAACTTAGACAGTAAGAAAGGTCAGTCTTCTTGTACTTAAGTTGGCATTGTGCCTTTTGTATTTAATTCCGATGCAATATCTGTGTTTCTTCGTCAATAAGAAGGTCAGAGGGATATAGTAATCCTGAAGGGATGCATCGGAATCTATAACTAGTGTCACAGAAATGGTTCAAAACATAGACAGTAAGAAGAGCCCGTCTTCTTGTACTTGAGTAGGCATTGTGCCTTTTGTATTAAATTCCGATGCAATTTCTGTGTTTCATCGTCAATAAGAAGGTCAGTGGGATACAGTAAACCTGAAGTGAAGCATCGGAATCTATAACTAGTGTCACAGGAATGGTTCAAAGATAGACAGAAAGAAGGGTCAGTCTTCTTGTACTGAAGTCGGCATTGTGCCTTTTGTATTTAATTCCGATGCAATATCTGTGTTTCTTCGTCATTAAGAAGGTCAGAGTTATACAGTAAAACTGAAGTGAAGCATCGGAATCTATAACTAGTGTCACAGAAATGGTTCAAAGCATTGACAGTAAGAAGATCCAGTCTTCTTGTATTTGAGTCGGCATTGTGCCTTTTGTATTTAATTAGGATGCAATTTCTGTGTTTCATTGTCAATAAGAAGGTCAGAGGGATACAGTAAACCTGAAGTGAAGCATCGGAATCTATAACTAGTGTAACAGGAATGGTTCAAACCATTGACTGTCAGATGAGTTAGTGTTCTTGTACTGAGGTCGGCATTGTGCCTTTTGTATTTAATTAAGATGCTATTTCTGTGTTTCATCGTCAATAAGAAGGTCAGAGGGATACAGTAAACCTGAAGTGAAGAATCGGAATCCATAACTAGTGTCACAGGAATGGTTCAAAACATATACAGTAAGAAGAGTCAGTCTTCTTGTACTTAAGTCGGCATTGTGCCTTTTGTATTGTCAAGAGTCACAATTGTGTGTCTCCGGTCAAGATGGAGCCGCCGCCTTCACCCGAGGTCACGTCTGACGAGGAAGTTATTGACCTTTGTCAGGTGGAGACGGATGAGGAGAATGAAGAGGCGTGTGTTGCCGAAGTACATCAAGGCGAAGAAGGCTCGTCGGTTGACGAAGCGGAGCCGTAAATTGATGCCATTGTGGCGTATGCCAGCTGCTCCAATGTGTAGAACTAAAGTAGTTCTTTATCATAATGTACATACAGAGTTTAAGTATGGTGGAGGTGATGGAGAGAAAGGCGGCTCCAATACCAATCAGTTTATTCGTATAGATGTACAGCCAATTTCTCATCAGGAGTACTATAGAATGTTTAGGTGTAATTATGAACTTAAGTACAAGAAGACTGACTCTTTTTACTGACTATGTTTTGAACCATTCCTGTGACACTAGTTATAGATTCTGATGCTTCACTTCAGGTTTACTGTATTCATTGGACCTTTTTATTGGCGATGAAACACAGAAATTGCATGGGAGTTAAATACAAAAGGCACAATGCCGACCTAAGTAGAAGAAGACTGACTCATCTCACTGTCAATGTTTTGAACCATTCCGGTGACACTAGTTATAGATTCCGATGCTTCACTCCAGGTTTACTGTATCCCTTGGATCTTCATATTGACGATGAAACACAGAAAATGCATCTAAATTAAATACAAAAGACACAATGCCGACTTAAGTACGAGAAGACTGACTCTTCTTACTGACTATGTTTTGTATCATTCCTGTGACACTAGTTATAGATTCCGATGCTTCACTTCAGGTTTACTGTATCCCTCTGACATTCTTATTGACGATAAAACGCAGAAATTACATCGGAATTAAATACAAAAGGCATAATGCCGACTTAAGTACAAGAAGACCGACTCTTCTTACTGTCTATTTTGTGAACCATTCCTGTGACACTAGTTATAGATTCCGACGCTTCACTTCAGATTTACTGTACCCTCTGACGTTCTTATTGACGATGAAACACAGAAATTGCGTCGGAAATAAATACATACGGCACAATGCCTAATTAAGTACAAGAAGACTGACTCTTCCTACTGTCTATGTTTTGAATCATTCCTGTGACACTAGTTATAGAATCCGATGCTTCACTCTAGTTTTGCTGTATCCCTTGGACCTTCTTATTGATGATGAAACACAGAAATTGCATCGGAATGAAATAAAAAAGGCACAATGCCGACTTAAATACAAGAATACTGACTCTTCTTACTGTCTATGTTTTGAACCATTCCTGTGACACTAGTTATAGATTCTGATGCTTCACTCATCTCACTGTCTATGTTTTGAACCATTCCTGTGACACTAGTTATTGATTCCGATGCTTCACATCAAGTTTACTGTATCCCTCTGACCTTCTTATTGACGATAAAACACAGAAATTGCATCGGAATGAAATAAAAAAGGCACAATGCCGACATAAGTACAAGAAGACTGACTCTTCTTACTGTCTATGTTTTGAACCATTCCTGTTGCATCGGAAGTAATTACAAAAGGCACAATGCCGACTTAAGTACAAGAAGAATGACTCTGCTTACTGTCTAAGTTTTGAACTATTTCTGTGATACTAGTTATAGGTTTCGATGCTTCACTTCAGGTTTACTGTATCCCTTGGACCTTCTTATTGACGATGAAACACAGAAATTGCATCGGAATTAAATACAAAAGCCACAATGCCGACTTAAGTACAAGAAGACTGATTCTTCTTACCTACTGTGTTTTGAACCATTCCTGTGACACTAGTTATAAATTCTGATGCATCACTTCAGGTTTACTGTATCCCTTGGACCTTCTTATTGACGATGAAACACAGAAATTGCATCGGAATTAAATACAAAAGGCACAATGCTGACATAAGTACAAGAAGACTGACTCATCTTACTGTCTATGATTTGAACCATTCCTGTGACACCAGTTATAGATTCCGATGCTTCCCTGCAGGTTTACTGTATCCCTTGGATATTCTTATTGACGATGAAACACAGAAATTGCAACGGAATTAAATAGAAAAGGCACAATGCCGACTTAAGTACAAGAAGACTGACATTTCTTACTGACTATGGTTTGAACCCTTCCTGTGACACTAGTTATAGATTCCGATGCCTCACTTCAGGTTTACTGTATCCCTTGGACCTTCCTATTGACGATGAGACACAGAAATCGTATCGGAATTAAATAGAAAAAGCACAATGCCGACTTAAGTACAAGGAGACTGACTCTTCCTACTCTCTATGGTTTGAACTATTCCTGTGACACTAGTTACAGATTCCGATGCTTCACTCCACGTTTACTGTATCCCTTGGACCTTCTTATTGACGATGAAACACAGAAATTGCATCGGAATTAAATACAAAAGGCACAATGCCCACTTAAGTACTAGAAGACTGGCACTTCTTACTGACTATGCTTTGAACCATTCCTGTGACACTAGTTGTAGTTTCCGATGCTTCACTTTAGGTTCACTGTATCCCTTGGACCTTCTTATTGACGATGAAACACAGAAATTGCATCGGAATGAAATAAAAAAGGCACAATGCCGAATTAAGTACAAGAAGACTGACTCTTCTTACTGTCTATGGTTTGAACCATTCCTGTGACACTAGTTGTAGATTCCGATGTTTCACTCTAGGTTTACTATATCCCTTGGACCATCTTATTGACGATGAAACACAGAAATTGCATCGGATTTAAATAATAAAATCACAATGCCGACTTAGGTACAAGAAGACTGACTCTGCTTACTGTCCATGATTTGAACCATTCCTGTGACACTAGTTACAGATTCCGATGTTTCACTCCAGGTTTACTGTATCCCTTGGACCTTCTTATTGACGATGAAACACAGAAATTGCGTCGGAATTAAATACAAAAGGCACAATGCCGAATTAAGTACAAGAAGACTGACTCTTCTTACTGTCTATGTCTTGAACCATTCCTGTGACACTAGTTATAGATTTTGATGCTTCACTTTCGGTTTACTGTATCCCTTGGGCCTCCTTATTGACGATGAAACACAGCAATTGCATCGGAATTAAATAGAAAAGGCACAATGGCGACTTAAGTATAAGAGGACTGACTCTTCCTACTGTCTATGTTTTAAACCATTCCTGTGACACTAGTTATAGATTCCGATGCTTTACTTCAGGTTTACTGTATCCCTCTGCCCTTCTTTTTGACGATGAAACACAGAATTTGCATCGGAACTAAATACAACAGGCACAATGCCGACTATAGTACAAGAAGACTGTCTCTTCTTCTGTATATGTTTTGAACCATTCCTGTGACACTAGTTATAGATTTCGATGCTTCACTTCAGGTTGACTGTATCCCTTGGACTTTCTTATTGACGATGAAACACAGAAATTGCATCGGAATTAAATACAAAAGGCACAAGGCCGACTTAAGTACAAGAAGACTGACTCTTCTTACTGACTATGTTTTGAACCATTCCTGTGACACTAGTTGTAGATTCTAATGCTTGACTTCAAGTTTACTGTATCCCTTGGACCTTCTTATTGGCGATGAAACACAGAAATTGAATCGGAATTAAATACAAAAGGCGCAATGCCTGCTTAAGTACAAGAAGGCTGACTCATCCTACTGTCTATGTTTTGAACCATTCCTGTGACACTAGTTATAGATTCCGATGCTTCACTCCAGGTTTACTGTATCCCTTGGACCTTCATATTGACGATGAAAAACATGAATTGCATCGGAATAAATATAAAAGGCACAATGCCGACTTAAGTACAAGAATACTGACTCTTCTTACTGTCTATGTTTTGAACCATCCCTGTGACACTAGTTATAGATACCGATGCTTCACTCCAGGTTTACTGTATCCCTTGGACCTTCTTATTGGCGATGAAACACAGAAATTGCATCGGAATTAAATACAAAATGCACAAGGCCGACTTAAGTACAAGAAGACTGACTCTTTATACTGACTATGCTTTGAACCATTCCTGTGACACTAGTTATAGATTTCGATGCTTCACTTCAGGTTCACTGTATCCCTTGGACCTTCTTAGTGACGATGAAACACAGAAATTGCATCGGAATTAAATAGAAAAGGCACAATGCCGACTTAAGTACAAGAAGACTGATTCTTCCTACTGTCTATGTTTTGAACCATTCCTGTGACTCTAGTTATAGATTCCGATGCTTCACTTCAGGTTTACTGTATCCCTCTGCCCTTCTTATTGACGATGAAATACAGAAATTGCATAGGAATTAAATACAAAAGGCACAATGCCGACTTAAGTACAAGAAGACTGACACTTCTTACTGACTATGTTTTGAACTATACCTGTGACACTAGTTATAGCTTCTGATGCTTCACTTCAGGTTTACTGTATCCCTTGGAACTTCTTATTGGCGATGAAACACTGAAATTGCATCGGAATTAAATACAAAAGGCACAATGCTGACATAAGTACAAGAAGACTGACTCATCTTACTGTCTATGATTTGAACCATTCCTGTGACACTAGTTATAGATTCCGATGCTTCCCTGCAGGTTTACTGTATCCCTTGGACATTCTTATTGACGATGAAACACAGAAATTGCAACGGAATTATATAGAAAAGGCACAATGCCGACTTAAGTACAAGAAGACTGACATTTCTTACTGACTATGGTTTGAACCCTTCCTATGACACTTGTTATAGATTCCGATGCCTCACTTCAGGTTTACTGTATCCCTTGGACCTTCCTATTGACGATGAGACACAGAAATCGTATCGGAATTAAATAGAAAAAGCACAATGCCGACTTAAGTACAAGGAGACTGACTCTTAGTACTCTCTATGGTTTGAACCATTCCCATGACACTAGTTACAGATTCCGATGCTTCACTCCACGTTTACTGTATCCCTTGGACCTTCTTATTGACGATGAAACGCAGAAATTGCATCGGAATTAAATACCAAAGGCACAATGCCCACTTAAGTACTAGAAGACAGGCACTTCTTACTGACTATGCTTTGAACCATTCCTGTGACACTAGTTGTAGTTTCCGATGCTTCACTTCAGGTTCACTGTATCCCTTGGACCTTCTTATTGACGATGAAACACAGAAATTGCATCGGAATGAAATAAAAAAGGCACAATGCCGACTTAAGTACAAGTTTTGAACAATTCCTGTGACACTAGTTACAGATTACGATGCTTCACTTCAGATTTACTGTATCCCTCTGACGTTCGTACTGAAGATGAAACACAGAAATTGCGACGAAATTAAATACAGAAGGCACAATGCCGAATTAAGTACAAGAAGACTGACTCTTCTTACTGTCTATGTTTTGAACCATCCCTGTGACACTAGTTATAGATTACGATGCTTCACTTCAGGTTTACTGTATCCCTTGGAGCTTCTTATTGACGATGAAACACAGCAATTGCCTCGGAATTGAATTGAAAATGCACAATGCCGACTTAAGTAAAAGAAGACTGACTCTTCCTACTGTCTATTTTTTTAACCGTTCCTGTGACACTAGTTATACATTCCGATGCTTCACTTCAGGTTTACTGTATCCCTTGGACCTTCTTATTGACGATGAAACACAGCAATTGCCTCGGAAATAATAGAAAAGGCACAATGTCGACTTAAGTACAGAAAGACTGTCTCTTCCTACTGTCTATGTTTTGAACCGTTCCTCTTACACTAGTTATACATTCCGATGCTTCACTTCAGGTTTACTGTATCCCTCTGCCCTTCTAATTGACGATGAAACACAGAAATTGCAAGGGAATGAAATACAAATGGCACAATGCCGACTGTAGTAAAAGAAGACTGACTCTTCTTACTGACTATGTTTTGTACCATTCCTGTGACACTAGTTATAGATTCCGACGCTCCACTTCAGATTAATGTATCCCTCTGGCGTTCTTATTGACGATGAAAAACAGAAATTGCGTCGAAATTAAATACAAAACGCACAATGCCGAATTAATTACAAGAAGACTGACTCTTCTTACTGTCTATGGTTTGAACCATTCCTGTGACACTAGTTATAGATTCCGATGCTTCACTCTAGGTTTACTATATCCCTTGGACCATCTTATTGACGATGAAACACAGAAATTGCATCGGATTTAAATAAAAAAATCACAATGCCGACTTAGGTACAAGGAGACTGACTCTGCTTACTGTCCATGATTTGAACCATTCCTGTGACACTAGTTACAAATTCCGATGCTTCACTCCAGGTTTACTGTATCCCTTGGACCTTCTTATTGACGATGAAACACTGAAGTTGCATCGGAATTAAATACAAAAGACACAATGCCGACTTAAGTACAAGAAGACAGACTCTTCTTACTGACTATGCTTTGAACCGTTCCTGTGGCACTAGTTATAGATTTTGATGCTTCACTTTAGGTTTACTGTATCCCTTGGGCCTCCTTATTGACGATGAAACACAGCAATTTCATCGGAATTAAATAGAAAAGGCACAATGGCAACTTAAGTATAAGAGGACTGACTCTTCCTACTGTCTATGTTTTAATCCATTCCTGTGACACTAGTTATAGATTCCGATTCTTTACTTCAGGTTTACTGTATCCCTCTGCCCTTCTTATTGACGATGAAACACAGAATTTGCATCGGAATTAAATACAACGGCCACAATGCCGACTATAGTACAAGAAGACTGTCTCTTCTTCTGTCTATGTTTTGAACCATTCCTGTGACACTAGTTATAGATTTCGATGCTTCACTTCAGGTTGACTGTATCCCTTGGACTTTCTTATTGACGATGAAACACAGAAATTGCATCGGAATTAAATACAAAAGGCACAAGGCCGACTTAAGTACAAGAAGACTGACTCTTCTTACTGACTATGTTTTCAACCATTCCTGTGACACTAGTTGTAGATTCTAATGCTTGACTTCAAGTTTACTGTATCCCTTGGACCTTCTTACTGGCGATGAAACACAGAAATTGATTCGGAATTAAATACAAAAGGCGCAATGCCGGCTTAAGTACAAGAAGGCTGACTCATCCTACTGTCTATGTTTTGAACCATTCCTGTGACACTAGTTATAGATTCCGATGCTTCACTCCCGGTTTACTGTATCCCTTGGACCTTCATATTGACAATGAAAAACAGGAATTGCATCGGAATAAATATAAAAGGCACAATGCCGACTTAAGTACAAGAATACTGACTCTTCTTACTGTCTATGCTTTGAACCATCCCTGTGACACTAGTTATAGATACCGATGCTTCACTCCAGGTTTTCTGTATCCCTTGGACCTTCTTATTGACTATGAAACACAGCAATTGCATCGGAATTAAATAGAAAATGCACAATGGCGACTTAAGTATAAGAAGACTGACTCTTCCTACTGTCTATGTATTAAACCATTCCTGTGACACTAGTTATAGATTCCGATGCTTTACTTCAGGTTTACTGTATCCCTCTGCCCTTCTTATTGACGATGAAACACAGAATTTGCATCGGAATTAAATACAACAGGCACAATGCCGACTTCAGTACAAGAAGACTGTCTCTTCTTCTGGCTATGTTTTGAAACATTCCTGTGACACTAGTTATAGATTTCGATGCTTCACTTCAGGTAACTGTATCCCTTGGACTTTCTTATTGACGATGAAACACAGAAATTGCATCGGAATTAAATACAAAAGGCACAAGGCCGACTTAAGTACAAGAAGACTGACTCTTCTCACTGACTATGTTTTGAACCATTCCTGTGACACAAGTTATAGATTCTAATGCTTGACTTCAAGTCTACTGTATCCCTTGGACCTTCTTATTGGCGATGAAACACAGAAATTGAATCGGAATTAAATACAAAGGGCGCAATTCCGGCTTAAGTACAAGAAGGCTGACTCATCTTACTGTCTATGTTTTGAACCATTCCTGTGACACTAGTTATAGATTTCGATGCTTCACTTCAGGTTGACTGTATCCCTTGGACTTTCTTATTGACGATGAAACACAGAAATTGCATCGGAATTAAATACAAAAGGCACAAGGCCGACTTAAGTACAAGAAGACTGACTCTTCTTACTGACTATGTTTTGAACCATTCCTGTGACACTAGTTGTAGATTCTAATGCTTGACTTCAAGTTTACTGTATCCCTTGGACCTTCTTATTGGCGATGAAACACAGAAAATGAATCGGAATTAAATACAAAAGGCGCAATGCCGGCTTAAGTACAAGAAGGCTGACTCATCCTACTGTCTATGTTTTGAACCATTCCTGTGACACTAGTTATAGATTCCGATGCTTCACTCCCGGTTTACTGTATCCCTTGGACCTTCATATTGACAATGAAAAACAGAAATTGCATCGGAATAAATATAAAAGGCACAATGCCGACTTAAGTACAAGAATACTGACTCTTCTTACTGTCTATGTTTTGAACCATCCCTGTGACACTAGTTATAGATACCGATGCTTCACTCCAGGTTTTCTGTATCCCTTGGACCTTCTTATTGGCGATGAAACACAGAAATTGCATCGGAATTAAATACAAAAGGCACAAGGCCGACTTAAGTACAAGTAGACTGACTCTTTATACTGACTATGCTTTGAACCATTCCTGTGACACTAGTTATAGATTTTGATGCTTCCCTTTAGGTTTACTGTATCCCTTGGACCTTCTTATTGACTATGAAACACAGCAATTTCATCGGAATTAAATAGAAAATGCACAATGGCGACTTAAGTATAAGAAGACTGACTCTTCCTACTGTCTATGTATTAAACCATTCCTGTGACACTAGTTATAGATTCCGATGCTTTACTTCAGGTTTACTGTATCCCTCTGCCCTTCTTATTGACGATGAAACACAGAATTTGCATCGGAATTAAATACAACAGGCACAATGCCGACTTCAGTACAAGAAGACTGTCTCTTCTTCTGGCTATGTTTTGAAACATTCCTGTGACACTAGTTATAGATTTCGATGCTTCACTTCAGGTAACTCTATCCCTTGGACTTTCTTATTGAAGATGAAACACAGAAATTGCATCGGAATTAAATACAAAAGGCACAAGGCCGACTTAAGTACAAGAAGACTGACTCTTCTCACTGACTATGTTTTGAACCATTCCTGTGACACAAGTTATAGATTCTAATGCTTGACTTCAAGTTTACTGTATCCCTTGGACCTTCTTATTGGCGATGAAACACAGAAATTGAATCGGAATTAAATACAAAGGGCGCAATTCCGGCATAAGTACAAGAAGGCTGACTCATCTTACTGTCTATGTTTTGAACCATTTCTGTGACACTAGTTATAGATTCCGATGCTTCACTCCAGGTTTAGTGTATCCCTTGGACCTACATATTGACGATGAAACACAGAAAATGCACCGGAATTAAATACAAAAAGGACAATGCCGACTTAAGTACAAGAAGACTGACTCTTCTTACTGACTATGTTTTCAACCATTCCTGTGACACTAGTTATAGATTCCGATGCTTCACTTCAAGTTTACTGTATCCCTCTGACCTTCTTATTGACGATAAAACACAGAAATTACATCGGAATTAAATACAAATGGCATAATGCTGACTTAAGTACAAGAAGACCGACTCTTCTTACTGTCTATTTTTTGAACCATTCCTGTGACTCTAGTTATAGATTCCGATGCTTCACTTCAGATTCACTGTACCATCTGACGTTCTTGTTGACGATGAAACACAGAAATTGCGTCGGAAATAAATACATAACGCACAATGCCGAATTAAGTACAAGAAGACTGACTCTTCTTACTGTCTACGTTTTGAACCATTCCTGTGACACTAGTTATAGATTCCGATGCTTCACTCTAGTTTTACTGTATCCCTTGGACCTTCTTATTGACGATGAAACACAAAAATTGCATCAGAATGAAATATAAAAGGCACCATGCCGACATAAGTACAAGAAGACTGACTCTTCTTACTGTCTATGTTTTGAACCATTCCTGTTGCATCGGAATTAAATACAAAAGGCACAATGCCGACTTATGTAGAAGAAGAATGGCTGTGCTTACTGTCTATGTTTTGAACTATTTCTGTGATACTAGTTATAGGTTTCGATGCTTCACTTCAAGTTTACTGTATCCCTTGGACCTTCTTATTGACGATGAAACACAGAAATTGCATCGGAATTAAATACAAAAGCCACAAGGCCGACTTAAGTACAAGATGACTGATTCTTCTAACCTACTGTGTTTTGAACCATTCCTGTACACTAGTTATAAATTCTGATGCTTCACTTCAGGTTTACTGTATCCCTTGGACCTTCTTATTGACGATGAAACACAGAAATTGCATCGGAATTAAATACAAAAGGAACAAGGCCGACTTCATTACAAGAAGACTGACTCTTCTTACTGACTATGTTTTGAACCATTCCTGTGACACTAGTTATAGATTCTGAAGCTTCACTTCAGGTTTACTGTATCCCTTGGACCTTCTTATTCGCGATGAAACACAGAAATGGCATCGGAATGAAATACAAAAGGCACAATGCCGACTTAAGTACAAGAAGACTGTCTCATCTTACTGTCTATGTTTTAAACCATTCCTGAGACACTAGTTATGGATTCCGATGATTCACTCCAAGTTTACTGTATCCCTTGGTCCTTCATATTGCCGATGAAACACAGAAATTGCATCGGAATTAAATACAAAAGGCATAATGCCGACTTAAGTACAAGAAGACTGACTCTTCTTACTGACTATGCTTTGAACCAATCCTGTGACACTAGTTATGGATTCCGATGCTTCACTTAAATTTTACTGTATCCCTCTGGTCTTCTTATTCACGATAAAACACAGAAATTACATCGGAATTAAATACAAAAGGCACAATGCCGACATAAGTACAAGAATACTGACTCTGCTTACTGTCTATGTTTTGAACCATATCTGTGATACTAGTTATAGATTTCGATGCTTCACTTCAGGTTTACTGTATTCCTTGGTCCTTCTTATTGACGATAATACACAGAAATTGCATCGGAATTAAATACTATATGCACAATGCCGACTTAAGTACAAGAAGACTGACACTTCTTACTGACTATGTTTTGAACTATTCCTGTGACACTAGTTATAGATTCTGATGCTTCACTTCAGGTTTACTGTATCCCTTGGACCTTCTTATTGGCGATGAAACACTGAAATTGCATCGGAATTAAATACAAAAGGCACAATGCTGACTTAAGTACAAGAAGATTGACTCATCTTACTGTCTATGATTTGAACCATTCCTGTGACACTAGTTATAGATTCCGATGCTTCCCTGCAGGTTTACTGTATCCTTGGACATTCTTATTGACGATGAAACACAGAAATTGCAACGGAATTAAATAGAAAAGGCACAATGACGACTTAAGTACAAGAAGACTGACATTTCTTACTAACTATGGTTTGAACCCTTCCTGTGACACTAGTTATAGATTCCGATGCCTCACTTCAGGTTTACTGTATCCCTTGGACCTTCCTATTGACGATGAGACACAGAAATCGCATCGGAATTAAATAGAAAAAGCACAATGCCGACTTAAGTACAAGGAGACTGACTCTTCCTAATCTCTATGGTTTGAACCATTCCTGTGACACTAGTTACAGATTCCGATACTTCACTCCACGTTTACTGTATCCCTTGGACCTTCTTATTGACGATGAAACACAGATATTGCATCGGAATTAAATACAAAAGGCACAATGCCCACTTAAGTACTAGAAGACTGGCTCTTCTTACTGACTATGCTTTGAACCATTCCTGTGACACTAGTTATAGTTTCCGATGCTTCACTTCAGGTTCACTGTATCCCTTGGACCTTCTTATTGACGATGAAACACAGAAATTGCATCGGAATGAAATAAAAAAGGCACAATGCTGACTTAAGTACAAGAAGACTGACTCTTCTTACTGTCTATGTTATGAACCATTAATGTGACACTAGTTATAGATTCTGATGCTTCACTCCAGGTTTACTATATTCCTCTGACCTTCTTATTGACGATGAAACACAGAAATTGCATCGGAATTAAATAGAAAAGGCACAATATCGACTTAAGTACAAGAAGACTGACTCTTCCTACTGTCTATGTTTTGAACCATTCCTGTGACACTTGTTATAGATTCCGATGCTTCACTCCAGGTTTACTGTATCCCTTGGACCTTCTTATTGACTATGAAACACTGAAATTGCATCGGGATTAAATACAAAAGGCACAATGCCGACTTCAGTACAAGAAGACTGACTCTTCTTACTGACTATGTTTTGAACCATTCCTGTGACACTAGTTACAGATTACGTTGCTTCACTTCAGATTAATGTAACCCTCTGGCGTTCTTATTGACGATGAAACACAGAAATTGCGTCGGAATTAAATACAAAACGCACAATGCCGAATTAAGTACAAGAAGACTGACCCTACTTACTGTCTAATGTTTGAACCATTCCTGTGACATTAGTTATAGATTCCGATTCTTCACTCTAGGTTTACTATATCCCTTGGACCATCTTATTGACGATGAAACACAGAAATTGCATCGGATTTAAATAAAAAAGGCACAATGCCGACTTAGGTACAAGAAGACTGACTCTTCTTCTGTCTATGTTTTGAACCATTCCAGTGACACTAGTTATAGATTTCGATGCTTCACTTCAGGTAACTGTACCCCTTGGACTTTCTTATTGACGATGAAACACAGAAATTGCATCGGAATTAAATACAAAAGGCACAAGGCCGACTTAAGTACAAGAAGACTGACTCTTCTCACTGACTATGTTTTGAACCATTCCTGTGACACAAGTTATAGATTCTAATGCTTGACTTCAAGTTTACTGTATCCCTTGGACCTTCTTATTGGCGATGAAACACAGAAATTGAATCGGAATTAAATACAAAGGGCGCAATTCCGGCTTAAGTACAAGAAGGCTGACTCATCTTACTGTCTATGTTTTGAACCATTCCTGTGACACTAGTTATAGATTCCGATGCTTCACTCCAGGTTTAATGTATCCCTTGGACCTACATATTGACGATGAAACACAGAAAATGCACCGGAATTAAATACAAAAAGCACAATGCCGACTCAAGTACAAGAAGACTGACTCTTCTTACTGACTATGTTTTCAACCATTCCTGTGACACTAGTTATAGATTCCGATGCTTCACTTCAAGTTTACTGTATCCCTCTGACCTTCTTTTTGACGATAAAACACAGAAATTACATCGGAATTAAATACAAATGGCATGATGCTGACTTAAGTACAAGAAGACCGACTCTTCTTACTGTCTATTTTTTGAACCATTCCTGTGACTCTAGTTATAGATTCCGATGCTTCACTTCAGATTCACTGTACCATCTGACGTTCTTGTTGACGATGAAACACAGAAATTGCGTCGGAAATAAATACATAACGCACAATGCCGAATTAAGTACAAGAAGACTGACTCTTCTTACTGTCTATGTTTTGAACCATTCCTGTTGCATCGGAATTAAATACAAAAGGCACAATGCCGACTTATGTACAAGAAGAATGGCTCTGTTTACTGTCTATGTTTTGAACTATTTCTGTGATACTAGTTATAGGTTTCGATGCTTCACTTCAAGGTTACTGTATCCCTTGGACCTTCTTATTGACGATGAAACACAGAAATTGCATCGGAATTAAATACAAAAGCCACAAGGCCGACTTAAGTACAAGAAGACTGATTCTTCTAACCTACTGTGTTTTGAACCATTCCTGTACACTAGTTATAAATTCTGATGCTTCACTTCAGATTTACTGTATCCCTTGGACCTTCTTATTGACGATGAAACACAGAAATTGCATCGGAATTAAATACAAAAGGAACAAGGCCGACTTCAGTACAAGAAGACTGACTCTTCTTACTGACTATGTTTTGAACCATTCCTGTGACACTAGTTATAGATTCTGATGCTTCACTTCAGGTTTACTGTATCCCTTGGACCTTCTTATTCGCGATGAAACACAGAAATGGCATCGGAATGAAATACAAAAGGCACAATGCCGACTTAAGTACAAGAAGACTGTCTCATCTTACTGTCTATGTTTTAAACCATTCCTGAGACACTAGTTATAGATTCCGATGATTTACTCCAAGTTTACTGTATCCCTTGGTCCTTCATATTGCCGATGAAACACAGAAATTGCATCGGAATTAAATACAAAAGGCATAATGCCGACTTAAGTACAAGAAGACTGACTCTTCTTACTGACTATGCTTTGAACCAATCCTGTGACACTAGTTATGGATTCCGATGCTTCACTTAACTTTTACTGTATCCCTCTGGTCTTCTTATTCACGATAAAACACAGAAATTACATCGGAATTAAATAGAAAAGGCACAATGCCGACTTAAGTGCAAGAAGACTGACTCTTCTTACTGTCTATGTTTTGAACCATTCCTGTGACACTAGTTATAGATTCCGATGCTTCACTTCAGATTTACTGTTTCCCTCTGACGTTCTTATTGACGATGGAACACAGAAATTGCATCAGAATTAAATAAAAAAGGCACAATTCCGACTAAGGACAAGAAGACTGTCTCTTCTTACTGTTTATGCTTTGAACCATTCCTGTGACACTACTTATAGTTTCCGATGCTTCTCTCCAGGTTTATCGTATCCCTTGGACCTTCTTATTGACGATGAAACACAGGAATTGCATCGGAATTAAATACAAAAGGCACAATGCCGACATAAGTACAAGAATACTGACTCTGCTTACTGTCTATGTTTTGAACCATATCTGTGATACTAGTTATAGATTTCGATGCTTCACTTCAGGTTTACTGTATTCCTTGGACCTTCTTATTGACGATAATACACAGAAATTGCATCGGAATTAGATACTAGATGCACAATGCCGACTTAAGTACAAGAAGACTGACACTTCTTACTGACTATGTTTTGAACTATTCCTGTGACACTAGTTACAGATTCCGATACTTCACTCCACGTTTACTGTATCCCTTGGACCTTCTTATTGACGATGAAACACAGATATTGCATCGGAATTAAATACAAAAGGCACAATCCCCACTTAAGTACTAGAAGACTGGCTCTTCTTACTGACTATGCTTTGAACCATTCCTGTGACACTAGTTATAGTTTCCGATGCTTCACTTCAGGTTCACTGTATCCCTTGGACCTTCTTATTGACGATGAAACACAGAAATTGCATCGGAATGAAATAAAAAAGCACAATGCCGACTTAAGTACAAGAAGACTGACATTTCTTACTGACTATGGTTTGAACCCTTCCTGTGACACTAGTTATAGATTCCGATGCCTCACTTCAGGTTTACTGTATCCCTTGGACCTTCCTATTGACGATGAGACACAGAAATCGCATCGGAATTAAATAGAAAAAGCACAATGCCGACTTAAGTACAAGGAGACTGACTCTTCCTACTCTCTATGGTTTGAACCATTCCTGTGACACTAGTTACAGATTCCGATACTTCACTCCACGTTTACTGTATCCCTTGGACCTTCTTATTGACGATGAAACACAGATATTGCATCGGAATTAAATACAAAAGGCACAATGCCCACTTAAGTACTAGAAGACTGGCTCTTCTTACTGACTATGCTTTGAACCATTCCTGTGACACTAGTTATAGTTTCCGATGCTTCACTTCAGGTTCACTGTATCCCTTGGACCTTCTTATTGACGATGAAACACAGAAATTGCATCGGAATGAAATAAAAAAGGCACAATGCTGACTTAAGTACAAGAAGACTGACTCTTCTTACTGTCTATGTTATGAACCATTAATGTGACACTAGTTATAGATTCTGATGCTTCACTCCAGGTTTACTATATTCCTCTGACCTTCTTATTGACGATGAAACACAGAAATTGCATCGGAATTAAATAGAAAAGGCACAATATCGACTTAAGTACAAGAAGACTGACTCTTCCTACTGTCTATGTTTTGAACCACTCCTGTGACACTTGTTATAGATTCCGATGCTTCACTCCAGGTTTACTGTATCCCTTGGACCTTCTTATTGACTATGAAACACTGAAATTGCATCGGGATTAAATACAAAAGGCACAATGCCGACTTCAGTACAAGAAGACTGACTCTTCTTACTGACTATGTTTTGAACCATTCCTGTGACACTAGTTACAGATTACGTTGCTTCACTTCAGATTTACTGTATCCCTCTGACGTTCGTATTGACGATGAAACACAGAAATTGCGTCGAAATTAAATACAAAAGGCACAATGCCGAATTAAGTACAAGAAGACTGACTCTTCTTACTGTCTATGTTTTGAACCATTCCTGTGACACTAGTTATAGATTACGATTCTTCACTCCAGGTTTACTGTATCCCTTGGACCTTCTTATTGACGATGAAACACAGCAATTGCCTCGGAATTAAATAGAAAAGGCACAATGTCGACTTAAGTACAAGAAGACTGTCTCTTCCTACTGTCTATGTTTTGAACCGTTCCTCTTACACTAGTTATACATTCCGATGCTTCACTTCAGGTTTACTGTATCCCTCTGCCCTTCTAATGGACGATGAAACACAGAAATTGCAACGGAATGAAATACAAATGGCACAATGCCGACTTAAGTAAAAGAAGACTGACTCTTCTTACTGACTATGTTTTGTACCATTCCTGTGACACTAGTTATAGATTCCGATGCTTCACTTCAGATTAATGTAACCCTCTGGCGTTCTTATTGACGATGAAACACAGAAATTGCGTCGGAATTAAATACAAAACGCACAATGCCGAATTAAGTACAAGAAGACTGACTCTTCTTTCTGTCTAATGTTTGAACCATTCCTGTGACATTAGTTATAGATTCCGATGCTTCACTCTAGGTTTACTATATCCCTTGGACCATCTTATTGACGATGAAACACAGAAATTGCATCGGAATTAAATACAAAAGGCACAAGGCCGACTTAAGTACAAGAAGACTGACTCTTCTCACTGACTATGTTTTGAACCATTCCTGTGACACTAGTTATAGATTCCGATGCTTCACTTCAAGTTTACTGTATCCCTCTGACCTTCTTATTGACGATAAAACACAGAAATTACATCGGAATTAAATACAAATGGCATAATGCTGACTTAAGTACAAGAAGACCGACTCTTCTTACTGTCTATTTTTTGAACCATTCCTGTGACTCTAGTTATAGATTCCGATGCTTCACTTCAGATTCACTGTACCATCTGACGTTCTTGTTGACGATGAAACACAGAAATTGCGTCGGAAATAAATACATAACGCACAATGCCGAATTAAGTACAAGAAGACTGACTCTTCTTACTGTCTACGTTTTGAACCATTCCTGTGACACTAGTTATAGATTCCGATACTTCACTCTAGTTTTACTGTATCCCTTGGACCTTCTTATTGACGATGAAACACAAAAATTGCATCAGAATGAAATATAAAAGGCACCATGGCGACATAAGTACTAGAAGACTGACTCTTCTTACTGTCTATGTTTTGAACCATTCCTGTTGCATCGGAATTAAATACAAAAGGCCCAATGCCGACTTATGTACAAGAAGAATGGCTCTGCTTACTGTCTATGTTTTGAACCATTCCTGTGACACTAGTTATAGATTCCGATGCTTCACTTCAGATTTACTGTTTCCCTCTGACGTTCTTATTGACGATGGAACACAGAAATTGCATCAGAATTAAATAAAAAAGGCACAATTCCGACTAAGGACAAGAAGACTGTCTCTTCTTACTGTTTATGCTTTGAACCATTCCTGTGACACTACTTATAGTTTCCGATGCTTCTCTCCAGGTTTATCGTATCCCTTGGACCTTCTTATTGACGATGAAGCACAGGAATTGCATCGGAATTAAATACAAAAGGCACAATGCCGACATAAGTACAAGAATACTGACTCTGCTTACTGTCTATGTTTTGAACCATATCTGTGATACTAGTTATAGATTTCGATGCTTCACTTCAGGTTTACTGTATTCCTTGGACCTTCTTATTGACGATAATACACAGAAATTGCATCGGAATTAAATACTATATGCACAATGCCGACTTAAGTACAAGAAGACTGACACTTCTTACTGACTATGTTTTGAACTATTCCTGTGACACTAGTTATAGGTTTCGATGCTTCACTTCAAGTTTACTGTATCCCTTGGACCTTCTTATTGACGATGAAACACAGAAATTGCATCGGAATTAAATACAAAAGGCATAATGCCGACTTAAGTACAAGAAGACTGACTCTTCTTACTGACTATGCTTTGAACCAATCCTGTGACACTAGTTATGGATTCCGATGCTTCACTTAACTTTTACTGTATCCCTCTGGTCTTCTTATTCACGATAAAACACAGAAATTACATCGGAATTAAATACAAAAGGCACAATGCCGACTTAAGTGCAAGAAGACTGACTCTTCTTACTGTCTATGTTTTGAACCATTCCTGTGACACTAGTTATAGATTCCGATGCTTCACTTCAGATTTACTGTTTCCCTCTGACGTTCTTATTGACGATGGAACACAGAAATTGCATCAGAATTAAATAAAAAAGGCACAATTCCGACTAAGGACAAGAAGACTGTCTCTTCTTACTGTTTATGCTTTGAACCATTCCTGTGACACTACTTATAGTTTCCGATGCTTCTCTCCAGGTTTATCGTATCCCTTGGACCTTCTTATTGACGATGAAGCACAGGAATTGCATCGGAATTAAATACAAAAGGCACAATGCCGACATAAGTACAAGAATACTGACTCTGCTTACTGTCTATGTTTTGAACCATATCTGTGATACTAGTTATAGATTTCGATGCTTCACTTCAGGTTTACTGTATTCCTTGGACCATCTTATTGACGATAATACACAGAAATTGCATCGGAATTAAATACTATATGCACAATGCCGACTTAAGTACAAGAAGACTGACACTTCTTACTGACTATGTTTTGAACTATTCCTGTGACACTAGTTATAGATTCTGATGCTTCACTTCAGGTTTACTGTATCCCTTGGACCTTCTTATTGGCGATGAAACACTGAAATTGCATCGGAATTAAATACAAAAGGCACAATGCTGACTTAAGTACAAGAAGACTGACTCATCTTACTGTCTATGATTTGAACCATTCCTGTGACACTAGTTATAGATTCCGATGCTTCCCTGCAGGTTTTCTGTATCCATGGACATTCTTATTGACGATGAAACACAGAAATTGCAACGGAATTAAATAGAAAAGGCACAATGCCGACTTAAGTACAAGAAGACTGACATTTCTTACTGACTATGGTTTGAACCCTTCCTGTGACACTAGTTATAGATTCCGATGCCCCACTTCAGGTTTACTGTATCCCTTGGACCTTCCTATTGACGATGAGACACAGAAATCGCATCGGAATTAAATAGAAAAAGCACAATGCCGACTTAAGTACAAGGAGACTGACTCTTCCTACTCTCTATGGTTTGAACCATTCCTGTGACACTAGTTACAGATTCCGATACTTCACTCCACGTTTACTGTATCCCTTGGACCTTCTTATTGACGATGAAACACAGATATTGCATCGGAATTAAATACAAAAGGCACAATGCCCACTTAAGTACTAGAAGACTGGCTCTTCTTACTGACTATGCTTTGAACCATTCCTGTGACACTAGTTATAGTTTCCGATGCTTCACTTCAGGTTCACTGTATCCCTTGGACCTTCTTATTGACGATGAAACACAGAAATTGCATCGGAATGAAATAAAAAAGGCACAATGCCGACTTAAGTACAAGAAGACTGACTCTTCTTACTGACTATGCTTTGAACCAATCCTGTGACACTAGTTATGGATTCCGATGCTTCACTTAACTTTTACTGTATCCCTCTGGTCTTCTTATTCACGATAAAACACAGAAATTACATCGGAATTAAATACAAAAGGCACAATGCCGACTTAAGTGCAAGAAGACTGACTCTTCTTACTGTCTATGTTTTGAACCATTCCTGTGACACTAGTTATAGATTCCGATGCTTCACTTCAGATTTACTGTTTCCCTCTGACGTTCTTATTGACGATGGAACACAGAAATTGCATCAGAATTAAATAAAAAAGGCACAATTCCGACTAAGGACAAGAAGACTGTCTCTTCTTACTGTTTATGCTTTGAACCATTCCTGTGACACTACTTATAGTTTCCGATGCTTCTCTCCAGGTTTATCGTATCCCTTGGACCTTCTTATTGACGATGAAACACAGGAATTGCATCGGAATTAAATACAAAAGGCACAATGCCGACATAAGTACAAGAATACTGACTCTGCTTACTGTCTATGTTTTGAACCATATCTGTGATACTAGTTATAGATTTCGATGCTTCACTTCAGGTTTACTGTATTCCTTGGACCTTCTTATTGACGATAATACACAGAAATTGCATCGGAATTAGATACTAGATGCACAATGCCGACTTAAGTACAAGAAGACTGACACTTCTTACTGACTATGTTTTGAACTATTCCTGTGACACTAGTTACAGATTCCGATACTTCACTCCACGTTTACTATATCCCTTGGACCTTCTTATTGACGATGAAACACAGATATTGCATCGGAATTAAATACAAAAGGCACAATCCCCACTTAAGTACTAGAAGACTGGCTCTTCTTACTGACTATGCTTTGAACCATTCCTGTGACACTAGTTATAGTTTCCGATGCTTCACTTCAGGTTCACTGTATCCCTTGGACCTTCTTATTGACGATGAAACACGAAATTGCATCGGAATGAAATAAAAAAGGCACAATGCCGACTTAAGTACAAGAAGACTGACATTTCTTACTGACTATGGTTTGAACCCTTCCTGTGACACTAGTTATAGATTCCGATGCCTCACTTCAGGTTTACTGTATCCCTTGGACCTTCCTATTGACGATGAGACACAGAAATCGCATCGGAATTAAATAGAAAAAGCACAATGCCGACTTAAGTACAAGGAGACTGACTCTTCCTACTCTCTATGGTTTGAACCATTCCTGTGACACTAGTTACAGATTCCGATACTTCACTCCACGTTTACTGTATCCCTTGGACCTTCTTATTGACGATGAAACACAGATATTGCATCGGAATTAAATACAAAAGGCACAATGCCCACTTAAGTACTAGAAGACTGGCTCTTCTTACTGACTATGCTTTGAACCATTCCTGTGACACTAGTTATAGTTTCCGATGCTTCACTTCAGGTTCACTGTATCCCTTGGACCTTCTTATTGACGATGAAACACAGAAATTGCATCGGAATGAAATAAAAAAGGCACAATGCTGACTTAAGTACAAGAAGACTGACTCTTCTTACTGTCTATGTTATGAACCATTAATGTGACACTAGTTATAGATTCTGATGCTTCACTCCAGGTTTACTATATTCCTCTGACCTTCTTATTGACGATGAAACACAGAAATTGCATCGGAATTAAATAGAAAAGGCACAATATCGACTTAAGTACAAGAAGACTGACTCTTCCTACTGTCTATGTTTTGAACCACTCCTGTGACACTTGTTATAGATTCCGATGCTTCACTCCAGGTTTACTGTATCCCTTGGACCTTCTTATTGACTATGAAACACTGAAATTGCATCGGGATTAAATACAAAAGGCACAATGCCGACTTCAGTACAAGAAGACTGACTCTTCTTACTGACTATGTTTTGAACCATTCCTGTGACACTAGTTACAGATTACGTTGCTTCACTTCAGATTTACTGTATCCCTCTGACGTTCGTATTGACGATGAAACACAGAAATTGCGTCGAAATTAAATACAAAAGGCACAATGCCGAATTAAGTACAAGAAGACTGACTCTTCTTACTGTCTATGTTTTGAACCATTCCTGTGACACTAGTTATAGATTACGATTCTTCACTCCAGGTTTACTGTATCCCTTGGACCTTCTTATTGACGATGAAACACAGCAATTGCCTCGGAATTAAATAGAAAAGGCACAATGTCGACTTAAGTACAAGAAGACTGTCTCTTCCTACTGTCTAAGTTTTGAACCGTTCCTCTTACACTAGTTATACATTCCGATGCTTCACTTCAGGTTTACTGTATCCCTCTGCCCTTCTAATGGACGATGAAACACAGAAATTGCAACGGAATGAAATACAAATGGCACAATGCCGACTTAAGTAAAAGAAGACTGACTCTTCTTACTGACTATGTTTTGTACCATTCCTGTGACACTAGTTATAGATTCCGATGCTTCACTTCAGATTAATGTAACCCTCTGGCGTTCTTATTGACGATGAAACACAGAAATTGCGTCGGAATTAAATACAAAACGCACAATGCCGAATTAAGTACAAGAAGACTGACTCTTCTTTCTGTCTAATGTTTGAACCATTCCTGTGACATTAGTTATAGATTCCGATGCTACACTCTAGGTTTACTATATCCCTTGGACCATCTTATTGACGATGAAACACAGAAATTGCATCGGAATTAAATACAAAAGGCACAAGGCCGACTTAAGTACAAGATGACTGATTCTTCTCACTGACTATGTTTTGAACCATTCCTGTGACACTAGTTATAGATTCCGATGCTTCACTTCAAGTTTACTGTATCCCTCTGACCTTCTTATTGACGATAAAACACAGAAATTACATCGGAATTAAATACAAATGGCATAATGCTGACTTAAGTACAAGAAGACCGACTCTTCTTACTGTCTATTTTTTGAACCATTCCTGTGACGCTAGTTATAGATTCCGATGCTTCACTTCAGATTCACTGTACCATCTGACGTTCTTGTTGACGATGAAACACAGAAATTGCGTCGGAAATAAATACATAACGCACAATGCCGAATTAAGTACAAGAAGACTGACTCTTCTTACTGTCTACGTTTTGAACCATTCCTGTGACACTAGTTATAGATTCCGATACTTCACTCTAGTTTTACTGTATCCCTTGGACCTTCTTATTGACGATGAAACACAAAAATTGCATCAGAATGAAATATAAAAGGCACCATGGCGACATAAGTACTAGAAGACTGACTCTTCTTACTGTCTATGTTTTGAACCATTCCTGTTGCATCGGAATTAAATACAAAAGGCCCAATGCCGACTTATGTACAAGAAGAATGGCTCTGCTTACTGTCTATGTTTTGAACTATTTCTGTGATACTAGTTATAGGTTTCGATGCTTCACTTCAAGTTTACTGTATCCCTTGGACCTTCTTATTGACGATGAAACACAGAAATTGCATCGGAATTAAATACAAAAGGCACAATGCCGACTTAAGTGCAAGAAGACTGACTCTTCTTACTGTCTATGTTTTGAACCATTCCTGTGACACTAGTTATAGATTCCGATGCTTCACTTCAGATTTACTGTTTCCCTCTGACGTTCTTATTGACGATGGAACACAGAAATTGCATCAGAATTAAATAAAAAAGGCACAATTCCGACTAAGGACAAGAAGACTGTCTCTTCTTACTGTTTATGCTTTGAACCATTCCTGTGACACTACTTATAGTTTCCGATGCTTCTCTCCAGGTTTATCGTATCCCTTGGACCTTCTTATTGACGATGAAGCACAGGAATTGCATCGGAATTAAATACAAAAGGCACAATGCCGACATAAGTACAAGAATACTGACTCTGCTTACTGTCTATGTTTTGAACCATATCTGTGATACTAGTTATAGATTTCGATGCTTCACTTCAGGTTTACTGTATTCCTTGGACCTTCTTATTGACGATAATACACAGAAATTGCATCGGAATTAAATACTATATGCACAATGCCGACTTAAGTACAAGAAGACTGACACTTCTTACTGACTATGTTTTGAACTATTCCTGTGACACTAGTTATAGATTCTGATGCTTCACTTCAGGTTTACTGTATCCCTTGGACCTTCTTATTGGCGATGAAACACTGAAATTGCATCGGAATTAAATACAAAAGGCACAATGCTGACTTAAGTACAAGAAGACTGACTCATCTTACTGTCTATGATTTGAACCATTCCTGTGACACTAGTTATAGATTCCGATGCTTCCCTGCAGGTTTACTGTATCCATGGACATTCTTATTGACGATGAAACACAGAAATTGCAACGGAATTAAATAGAAAAGGCACAATGCCGACTTAAGTACAAGAAGACTGACATTTCTTACTGACTATGGTTTGAACCCTTCCTGTGACACTAGTTATAGATTCCGATGGCCCACTTCAGGTTTACTGTATCCCTTGGACCTTCCTATTGACGATGAGACACAGAAATCGCATCGGAATTAAATAGAAAAAGCACAATGCCGACTTAAGTACAAGGAGACTGACTCTTCCTACTCTCTATGGTTTGAACCATTCCTGTGACACTAGTTACAGATTCCGATACTTCACTCCACGTTTACTGTATCCCTTGGACCTTCTTATTGACGATGAAACACAGATATTGCATCGGAATTAAATACAAAAGGCACAATGCCCACTTAAGTACTAGAAGACTGGCTCTTCTTACTGACTATGCTTTGAACCATTCCTGTGACACTAGTTATAGTTTCCGATGCTTCACTTCAGGTTCACTGTATCCCTTGGACCTTCTTATTGACGATGAAACACAGAAATTGCATCGGAATGAAATAAAAAAGGCACAATGCTGACTTAAGTACAAGAAGACTGACTCTTCTTACTGTCTATGTTATGAACCATTAATGTGACACTAGTTATAGATTCTGATGCTTCACTCCAGGTTTACTATATTCCTCTGACCTTCTTATTGACGATGAAACACAGAAATTGCATCGGAATTAAATAGAAAAGGCACAATATCGACTTAAGTACAAGAAGACTGACTCTTCCTACTGTCTATGTTTTGAACCGTTCCTCTTACACTAGTTATACCTTCCGATGCTTCACTTCAGGTTTACTGTATCCCTCTGCCCTTCTAATTGACGATGAAACACAGAAATTGCAACGGAATGAAATACAAATGGCACAATGCCGACTTAAGTAAAAGAAGACTGACTCTTCTTACTGACTATGTTTTGTACCATTCCTGTGACACTAGTTATAGATTCCGATGCTTCACTTCAGATTAATGTAACCCTCTGGCGTTCTTATTGACGATGAAACACAGAAATTGCGTCGGAATTAAATACAAAACGCACAATGCCGAATTAAGTACAAGAAGACTGACTCTTCTTACTGTCTAATGTTTGAACCATTCCTGTGACATTTGTTATAGATTCCGATGCTTCACTCTAGGTTTACTATATCCCTTGGACCATCTTATTGACGATGAAACACAGAAATTGCATCGGATTTAAATAAAAAAGGCACAATGCCGACTTAGGTACAAGAAGACTGACTCTTCTTCTGTCTATGTTTTGAACCATTCCAGTGACACTAGTTATAGATTTCGATGCTTCACTACAGGTTGACTGTATCCCTTGGACTTTCTTATTGACGATGAAACACAGAAATTGCATCGGAATTAAATACAAAAGGCACAGGGCCCACTTAAGTATAAGAAGACTGACTCTTCTTACTGACTATGCTTTGAACCATTCCTGTGACACAAGTTGTAGATTCTAATGCTTGACTTCAAGTTTACTGTATCCCTTGGACCTTCTTATTGGCGATGAAACACAGAAATTGAATCGGAATTAAATACAAAAGGCGCAATGCCGGCTTAAGTACTAGAGGGCTGACTCATCCTACTGTCTATGTTTTGAACCATTCCTGTGACACTAGTTATAGATTCCGATGCTTCACATCAGGTTTACTGTATCCCTCTGACCTTCTTATTGACGATAAAACACAGAAATTACATGGGAATTAAATACAAATGGCATAATGCCGACTTAAGTACAAGAAGACCGACTCTTCTTACTGTCTATTTTTTGAACCATTCCTGTGACACTAGTTATAGATTCCGATGCTTCACTCCCGGTTTACTGTTTCCCTTGGACCTTCATATTGACGATGAAAAACAGAAATTGCATCGGAATAAATACAAAAGGCACAATGCCGACTTAAGTACAAGAATACTGACTCTTCTTACTGTCTATGTTTTGAACCATCCCTGTGACACTAGTTATAGATACCGATGCTTCACTCCAGGTTTACTGTATCCCTTGGACCTTCTAATTGGCGATGAAACACAGAAATTGCATCGGTATTAAATACAAAAGGCACAAGGCCGACTTAAGTACAAGAAGACTGACTCTTTATACTGACCATGTTTTGAACCATTCCGGTGACACTAGTTATAGATTTTGATGCTTCACTTCAGGTTTTCTGTATTCTTTGGACCTTCTTATTGGCGATGAGACACAGTAATTGCATCGGAGTTAAATACAAAAGGCACAATGCCGACTTAAGTAGAAGAAGACTGACGCATCTCACTGTCTATGCTTTGAACCATTCCGGTGACACTAGTTATTGATTCCGATGGTTCACTCCAGGTTTACTGTATCCCTTGGAGCTACATATTGACGATGAAACACAGAAAATGCATCGGAATTAAATACAAAAGGCACAATGCCGACTTAAGTACAAGAAGACTGACTCTTCTTACTGACTATGTTTTGAACCATTCCTGTGACACTAGTTATAGATTCCGATGCTTCACATCAGGTTTACTGTATCCCTCTGACCTTCTTATTGACGATAAAACACAGAAATTACATGGGAATTAAATACAAATGGCATAATGCCGACTTAAGTACTAGAAGACCGACTCTTCTTACTGTCTATTTTTTGAACCATTCCTGTGACACTAGTTATAGATTCCGATGCTTCACTTCAGATTTACTGTACCCTCTGACGTTCTTATTGACGATGAAACACGGAAATTGCATCGGAATAAAATAAAAAAGGCACAATGCCGACATAAGTACAAGAAGACTGACTCTTCTTACTGTCTATGTTTTGAACCATTCCTGTTGCATCGGAATTAAATACAAAAGGCACAATGCCGACTTAAATACAAGAAAACTGACACTGCTTACTGTCTATGTTTTGAACTATTTCTGTGATACTAGGTATAGGTTTCGATGCTTCACTTCAGGTTTACTGTATCCCTTGGACCTTCTTATTGACGGTGAAACACAGAAATTGCATCGGAATTAAATACAAAAGGCACAATGCCGACTTAAGTACAAGAAGACTGATTCTTCTTACCTACTGTGTTTTGAACCATTCCTGTGACTCTAGTAATATATTCTGATGCTTCACTACAGGTTTACTGTATCCCTTGGACCTTCTTATTGACGATGAAACACAGAAATTGCATCGGAATTAAATACAAAAGGAACAAGGCCGACTTCAGTACAAGAAGACTGACTCTTCTTACTGACTATGTTTTGAACCATTCCTGTGACACTAGTTATAGATTCTGATGCTTCACTTCAGGTTTACTGTATCCCCTGGGCCTTCTTATTCGCGATGAAACACAGAAATGGCATCGAAATGAAATACAAAAGGCACAATGCCGAGTTAAGTGCAAGAAGACTGACTCTTCTTACTGTCTATGTTTTGAACCATATCTGTGATACTAGTTATAGATTTCGATGCTTCACTTCAGGTTTACTGTATCCCTTGGACCTTCTTATTGACGATAAAACACAGAAATTGCATCGGAATTAAATACAATAGGCACAATGCCGACTTAAGTACAAGAAGACTGACACTTCTTACTGACTATGTTTTGAACCATTCCTGTGACACTAGTTATAGATTCCGATGCTTCCCTGCAGGTTTACTGTATCCCTTGGACCTTCTTATTGACGATGAAACACAGAAATTGCAACGGGATTAAATAGAAAAGGCACAATGCCGACTTAAGTACAAGAAGACTGACATTTCTTACTAACTATGGTTTGAACAATTCCTGTGACACTAGTTATAGATTCCGATGTCTCACTTCAGGTTTACTGTATCCCTTGGACCTTCCTATTGACGATGAGACACAGAAATCGCATCGGAATTAAATAGAAAAAGCACAATGCCGACTTAAGTACAAGGAGACTGACTTTTCGTACTCTCTATGTTTTTGAACCATTCCTGTGACACTAGTTATAGATTCCGATGCTTCACTCCACGTTTACTGTATCCCTTGGACCTTCTTATTGACGATGAAACACAGAAATTGCATCGGAATTAAGTACAAAAGGCACAATGCTGACTTAAGTACAAGAAGGCTGACTCATCTTACTGTCTATGTTTTGAACCATTCCTGTGACACTAGTTATAGATTCCGATGCTTCACTCCACGTTTAGTGTATCCCTTGGACCTACATATTGACGATGAAACACAGAAAATGCACCGGAATTAAATACAAAAAGCACAATGCCGACTTACGTACAAGAAGACTGACTCTTCTTACTGTCTACGTTTTGAACCATTCCTGTGACACAAGTTATAGATTCCGATGCTTCACTCTAGTTTTACTGTATCCCTTGGACCTTCTTATTGACGATGAAACACAAAAATTGCATCAGAATGAAATATAAAAGGCACCATGCCGACATAAGTACAAGAAGACTGACTCTTCTTACTGTCTATGTTTTGAACCATTCCTGTTGCATCGGAATTAAATACAAAAGGCACAATGCCGACTTATGTACAAGAATAATGGCTCTGCTTACTGTCTATGTTTTGAACTATTTCTGTGATACTAGTTATAGGTTTCGATGCTTCACTTCAAGTTTACTGTATCCCATGGACCTTCTTATTGACGATGAAACACAGAAATTGCATCGGAATTAAATACAAAAGCCACAAGGCCGACTTAAGTACAAGAAGACTGATTCTTCTAACCTACTGTGTTTTGAACCATTCCTGTACACTAGTTATAAATTCCGATGCTTCACTTCAGGTTTACTGTATCCCTTGGACCTTCTTATTGACGATGAAACACAGAAATTGCATCGGAATTAAATACAAAAGGAACAAGGCCGACTTCAGTACAAGAAGACTGACTCTTCTTACTGACTATGTTTTGAACCATTCCTGTGACACTAGTTATAGATTCTGATGCTTCACTTCAGGTTTACTGTATCCCTTGGACTTTCTTATTCGCGATGAAACACAGAAATGGCATCGGAATGAAATACAAAAGGCACAATGCCAACTTTAGTACAAGAAGACTGACTCATCTTACTGTCTATGTTTTGAACCATTCCTGAGACACTAGTTATAGATTCCGATGATTCACTCCAAGTTTACTGTATCCCTTGGTCCTTCATATTGCCGATGAAACACAGAAATTGCATCGGAATTAAATACAAAAGGCATAATGCCGACTTAAGTACAAGAAGACTGACTCTTCTTACTGACTATGCTTTGAACCAATCCTGTGACACTAGTTATGGATTCCGATGCTTCACTTAACTTTTACTGTATCCCTGTGGTCTTCTTATTCACGATAAAACACAGAAATTACATCGGAATTAAATACAAAAGGCACAATGCCGACTTAAGTGCAAGAAGACTGACTCTTCTTACTGTCTATGTTTTGAACCATTCCTGTGACACTAGTTATAGATTCCGATGCTTCACTTCAGATTTACTGTTTCCCTCTGACGTTCTTATTGACGATGGAACATAGAAATTGCACCAGAATTAAATAAAAAAGGCACAATTCCGACTAAGGACAAGAAGACTGTCTCTTCTTACTGTTTATGCTTTGAACCATTCCTGTGACACTACTTATAGTTTCCGATGCTTCTCTCCAGGTTTATCGTATCCCTTGGACCTTCTTATTGACGATGAAACACAGGAATTGCATCGGAATTAAATACAAAAGGCACAATGCCGACATAAGTACAAGAATACTGACTCTGCTTACTGTCTATGTTTTGAACCATATCTGTGATACTAGTTATAGATTTCGATGCTTCACTTCAGGTTTACTGTATTCCTTGGACCTTCTTATTGACGATAATACACAGAAATTGCATCGGAATTAAATACTATATGCACAATGCCGACTTAAGTACAAGAAGACTGACACTTCTTACTGACTATGTTTTGAACTATTCCTGTGACACTAGTTATAGATTCTGATGCTTCACTTCAGGTTTACTGTATCCCTTGGACCTTCTTATTGGCGATGAAACACTGAAATTGCATCGGAATTAAATACAAAAGGCACAATGCTGACTTAAGTACAAGAAGACTGACTCATCTTACTGTCTATGATTTGAACCATTCCTGTGACACTAGTTATAGATTCCGATGCTTCCCTGCAGGTTTACTGTATCCCTTGGACATTCTTATTGACGATGAAACACAGAAATTGCAACGGAATTAAATAGAAAAGGCACAATGCCGACTTAAGTACAAGAAGACTGACTCTTCCTACTGTCTATGTTTTGAACCATTCCTGTGACACTTGTTATAGATTCCGATGCTTCACTTCAGGTTTACTGTATCCCTTGGACTTTCCTATTGACGATGAGACACAGAAATCGCATCGGAATTAAATAGAAAAAGCACAATGCCGACTTAAGTACAAGGAGACTGACTCTTCCTACTCTCTATGGTTTGAACCATTCCTGTGACACTAGTTACAGATTCCGATACTTCACTCCACGTTTACTGTATCCCTTGGACCTTCTTATTGACGATGAAACACAGATATTGCATCGGAATTAAATACAAAAGGCACAATGCCCACTTAAGTACTAGAAGACTGGCTCTTCTTACTGACTATGCTTTGAACCATTCCTGTGACACTAGTTATAGTTTCCGAAGCTTCACTTCAGGTTCACTGTATCCCTTGGACCTTCCTATTGACGATGAGACACAGAAATCGCATCGGAATTAAATAGAAAAAGCACAATGCCGACTTAAGTACAAGGAGACTGACTCTTCCTACTCTCTATGGTTTGAACCATTCCTGTGACACTAGTTACAGATTCCGATACTTCACTCCACGTTTACTGTATCCCTTGGACCTTCTTATTGACGATGAAACACAGAAATTGCATCGGAATTAAATAGAAAAGGCACAATATCGACTTAAGTACAAGAAGACTGACTCTTCCTACTGTCTATGTTTTGAACCATTCCTGTGACACTAGTTATAGATTCCGATGCTTCACTCCAGGTTTAGTGTATCCCTTGGACCTACATATTGACGATGAAACACAGAAAATACACCGGAATTAAATACAAAAAGCACAATGCCGACTTACGTACAAGAAGACTGACTCTTCTTACTGTCTACGTTTTGAACCATTCCTGTGACACAAGTTATAGATTCCGATGCTTCACTCTAGTTTTACTGTATCCCTTGGAACTTCTTATTGACGATGAAACACAAAAATTGCATCAGAATGAAATATAAAAGGCACCATGCCGACATAAGTACAAGAAGACTGACTCTTCTTACTGTCTATGTTTTGAACCATTCCTGTTGCATCGGAATTAAATACAAAAGGCACAATGCCGACTTATGTACAAGAATAATGGCTCTGCTTACTGTCTATGTTTTGAACTATTTCTGTGATACTAGTTATAGGTTTCGATGCTTCACTTCAAGTTTACTGTATCCCTTGGACCTTCTTATTGACGATGAAACACAGAAATTGCATCGGAATTAAATACAAAAGCCACAAGGCCGACTTAAGTACAAGAAGACTGATTCTTCTAACCTACTGTGTTTTGAACCATTCCTGTACACTAGTTATAAATTCTGATGCTTCACTTCAGGTTTACTGTATCCCTTGGACCTTCTTATTGACGATGAAACACAGAAATTGCATCGGAATTAAATACAAAAGGAACAAGGCCGACTTCAGTACAAGAAGACTGACTCTTCTTACTGACTATGTTTTGAACCATTCCTGTGACACTAGTTATAGATTCTGATGCTTCACTTCAGGTTTACTGTATCCCTTGGACCTTCTTATTCGCGATGAAACACAGAAATGGCATCGGAATGAAATACAAAAGGCACAATGCCAACTTTAGTACAAGAAGACTGACTCATCTTACTGTCTATGTTTTAAACCATTCCTGAGACACTAGTTATAGATTCCGATGATTCACTCCAAGTTTACTGTATCCCTTGGTCCTTCATATTGCCGATGAAACACAGAAATTGCATCGGAATTAAATACAAAAGGCATAATGCCGACTTAAGTACAAGAAGACTGACTCTTCTTACTGACTATGCTTTGAACCAATCCTGTGACACTAGTTATGGATTCCGATGCTTCACTTAACTTTTACTGTATCCCTGTGGTCTTCTTATTCACGATAAAACACAGAAATTACATCGGAATTAAATACAAAAGGCACAATGCCGACTTAAGTGCAAGAAGACTGACTCTTCTTACTGTCTATGTTTTGAACCATTCCTGTGACACTAGTTATAGATTCCGATGCTTCACTTCAGATTTACTGTTTCCCTCTGACGTTCTTATTGACGATGGAACATAGAAATTGCACCAGAATTAAATAAAAAAGGCACAATTCCGACTAAGGACAAGAAGACTGTCTCTTCTTACTGTTTATGCTTTGAACCATTCCTGTGACACTACTTATAGTTTCCGATGCTTCTCTCCAGGTTTATCGTATCCCTTGGACCTTCTTATTGACGATGAAACACAGGAATTGCATCGGAATTAAATACAAAAGGCACAATGCCGACATAAGTACAAGAATACTGACTCTGCTTACTGTCTATGTTTTGAACCATATCTGTGATACTAGTTATAGATTTCGATGCTTCACTTCAGGTTTACTGTATTCCTTGGACCTTCTTATTGACGATAATACACAGAAATTGCATCGGAATTAAATACTATATGCACAATGCCGACTTAAGTACAAGAAGACTGACACTTCTTACTGACTATGTTTTGAACTATTCCTGTGACACTAGTTATAGATTCTGATGCTTCACTTCAGGTTTACTGTATCCCTTGGACCTTCTTATTGGCGATGAAACACTGAAATTGCATCGGAATTAAATACAAAAGGCACAATGCTGACTTAAGTACAAGAAGACTGACTCATCTTACTGTCTATGATTTGAACCATTCCTGTGACACTAGTTATAGATTCCGATGCTTCCCTGCAGGTTTACTGTATCCCTTGGACATTCTTATTGACGATGAAACACAGAAATTGCAACGGAATTAAATAGAAAAGGCACAATGCCGACTTAAGTACAAGAAGACTGACTCTTCCTACTGTCTATGTTTTGAACCATTCCTGTGACACTTGTTATAGATTCCGATGCTTCACTTCAGGTTTACTGTATCCCTTGGACCTTCCTATTGACGATGAGACACAGAAATCGCATCGGAATTAAATAGAAAAAGCACAATGCCGACTTAAGTACAAGGAGACTGACTCTTCCTACTCTCTATGGTTTGAACCATTCCTGTGACACTAGTTACAGATTCCGATACTTCACTCCACGTTTACTGTATCCCTTGGACCTTCGTATTGACGATGAAACACAGATATTGCATCGGAATTAAATACAAAAGGCACAATGCCCACTTAAGTACTAGAAGACTGGCTCTTCTTACTGACTATGCTTTGAACCATTCCTGTGACACTAGTTATAGCTTCCGAAGCTTCACTTCAGGTTCACTGTATCCCTTGGACCTTCCTATTGACGATGAGACACAGAAATCGCATCGGAATTAAATAGAAAAAGCACAATGCCGACTTAAGTACAAGGAGACTGACTCTTCCTACTCTCTATGGTTTGAACCATTCCTGTGACACTAGTTACAGATTCCGATACTTCACTCCACGTTTACTGTATCCCTTGGACCTTCTTATTGACGATGAAACACAGAAATTGCATCGGAATTAAATAGAAAAGGCACAATATCGACTTAAGTACAAGAAGACTCACTCTTCCTACTGTCTATGTTTTGAACCATTCCTGTGACACTTGTTATAGATTCGGATGCTTCACTCCAGGTTTACTGTATCCCTTGGACCTTCTTATTGACTATGAAACACTGATATTGCATCGGGATTAAATACAAAAGGCACAATGCCGACTTCAGTACAAGAAGACTGACTCTTCTTACTGACTATGTTTTGAACCATTCCTGTGACACTAGTTACAGATTACGTTGCTTCACTTCAGATTTACTGTATCCCTCTGACGTTCGTATTGACGATGAAACACAGAAATTGCGTCGAAATTAAATACAAAAGGCACAATGCTGAATTAAGTACAAGAAGACTGACTCTTCTTACTGTCTATGTTTTGAACCATTCCTGTGACACTAGTTATAGATTACGATGCTTCACTCCCGGTTTACTGTATCCCTTGGACCTTCTTATTGACGATGAAACACAGCAATTGCCTCGGAATTAAATAGAAAAGGCACAATGTCGACTTAAGTACAAGAAGACTGTCTCTTCCTACTGTCTATGTTTTGAACCGTTCCTCTTACACTAGTTATACATTCCGATGCTTCACTTCAGGTTTACTGTATCCCTCTGCCCTTCTAATTGACGATGAAACACAGAAATTGCAACGGAATGAAATACAAATGGCACAATGCCGACTTAAGTAAAAGAAGACTGACTCTTCTTACTGACTATGTTTTGTACCATTCCTGTGACACTAGTTATAGATTCCGATGCTTCACTTCAGATTAATGTATCCCTCTGGCGTTCTTATTGACGATGAAACACAGAAATTGCGTCGGAATTAAATACAAAAAGCACAATGCCGAATTAAGTACAAGAAGACTGACTCTTCTTACTGTCTAATGTTTGAACCATTCCTGTGACATTAGTTATAGATTCCGATGCTTCACTCTAGGTTTACTATATCCCTTGGACCATCTTATTGACGATGAAACACAGAAATTGCATCGGATTTAAATAAAAAAGGCACAATGCCGACTTAGGTACAAGAAGACTGACTCTTCTTCTGTCTATGTTTTGAACCATTCCAGTGACACTAGTTATAGATTTCGATGCTTCACTACAGGTTGACTGTATCCCTTGGACTTTCTTATTGACGATGAAACACAGAAATTGCATCGGAATTAAATACAAAAGGCACAAGGCCCACTTAAGTATAAGAAGACTGACTCTTCTTACTGACTATGTTTTGAACCATTCCTGTGACACAAGTTGTAGATTCTAATGCTTGAATTCAAGTTTACTGTATCCCTTGGACCTTCTTATTGGCGATGAAACACAGAAATTGAATCGGAATTAAATACAAAAGGCGCAATGCCGGCTTAAGTACTAGAGGGCTGACTCATCCTACTGTCTATGTTTTGAACCATTCCTGTGACACTAGTTATAGATTCCGATGCTTCACATCAGGTTTACTGTATCTCTCTGACCTTCTTATTGACGATAAAACACAGAAATTACATGGGAATTAAATACAAATGGCATAATGCCGACTTAAGTACAAGAAGACCGACTCTTCTTACTGTCTATTTTTTGAACCATTCCTGTGACACTAGTTATAGATTCCGATGCTTCACTCCCGGTTTACTGTTTCCCTTGGACCTTCATATTGACGATGAAAAACAGAAATTGCATCGGAATAAATACAAAAGGCACAATGCCGA
The DNA here is from genome assembly GCF_021461385.2 of Schistocerca piceifrons. Classification (NCBI taxonomy): domain Eukaryota; kingdom Metazoa; phylum Arthropoda; class Insecta; order Orthoptera; family Acrididae; genus Schistocerca; species Schistocerca piceifrons. Next base: position 130,109 of record NW_025727349.1, on the reverse strand, counting down.
CTTAAGTACAAGAATACTGACTCTTCTTACTGTCTATGTTTTGAACCATCCCTGTGACACTAGTTATAGATACCGATGCTTCACTCCAGGTTTACTGTATCCCTTGGACCTTCTAATTGGCGATGAAACACAGAAATTGCATCGGAATTAAATACAAAAGGCACAAGGCCGACTTAAGTACAAGAAGACTGACTCTTTATACTGACTATGTTTTGAACCATTCCGGTGACACTAGTTATAGATTTTGATGCTTCACTTCAGGTTTTCTGTATTCTTTGGACCTTCTTATTGGCGATGAGACACAGTAATTGCATCGGAGTTAAATACAAAAGGCACAATGCCGACTTAAGTAGAAGAAGACTGACTCATCTCACTGTCTATGCTTTGAACCATTCCGGTGACACTAGTTATAGATTCCGATGGTTCACTCCAGGTTTACTGTATCCCTTGGACCTACATATTGACGATGAAACACAGAAAATGCATCGGAATTAAATACAAAAGGCACAATGCCGACTTAAGTACAAGAAGACTGACTCTTCTTACTGACTATGTTTTGAACCATTCCTGTGACACTAGTTATAGATTCCGATGCTTCACATCAGGTTTACTGTATCCCTCTGACCTTCTTATTGACGATAAAACACAGAAATTACATGGGAATTAAATACAAATGGCATAATGCCGACTTAAGTACTAGAAGACCGACTCTTCTTACTGTCTATTTTTTGAACCATTCCTGTGACACTAGTTATAGATTCCGATGCTTCACTTCAGATTTACTGTACCCTCTGACGTTCTTATTGACGATGAAACACAGAAATTGCATCGGAATAAAATAAAAAAGGCACAATGCCGACATAAGTACAAGAAGACTGACTCTTCTTACTGTCTATGTTTTGAACCATTCCTGTTGCATCGGAATTAAATACAAAAGGCACAATGCCGACTTAAGTACAAGAAAACTGACACTGCTTACTGTCTATGTTTTGAACTATTTCTGTGATACTAGGTATAGGTTTCGATGCTTCACTTCAGGTTTACTGTATCCCTTGGACCTTCTTATTGACGGTGAAACACAGAAATTGCATCGGAAATAAATACAAAAGGCACAATGCCGACTTAAGTACAAGAAGACTGATTCTTCTTACCTACTGTGTTTTGAACCATTCCTGTGACTCTAGTAATATATTCTGATGCTTCACTACAGGTTTACTGTATCCCTTGGACCTTCTTATTGACGATGAAACACAGAAATTACATCGGAATTAAATACAAAAGGAACAAGGCCGACTTCAGTACAAGAAGACTGACTTTTCTTACTGACTATGTTTTGAACCATTCCTGTGACACTAGTTATAGATTCTGATGCTTCATTTCAGGTTTACTGTATCCCCTGGGCCTTCTTATTCGCGATGAAACACAGAAATGGCATCGAAATGGAATACAAAAGGCACAATGCCGAGTTAAGTGCAAGAAGACTGACTCTTCTTACTGTCTATGTTTTGAACCATATCTGTGATACTAGTTATACATTTCGATGCTTCACTTCAGGTTTACTGTATCCCTTGGACCTTCTTATTGACGATAAAACACAGAAATTGCATCGGAATTAAATACAATAGGCACAATGCCGACTTAAGTACAAGAAGACTGACACTTCTTACTGACTATGTTTTGAACCATTCCTGTGACACTAGTTATAGATTCTGATGCTTCACTTCAGGTTTACTGTATCCCTTGGACCTTCTTATTGGCGATGAAACACTGAAATTGCATCGGAATTAAATACAAAAGGCACAATGCCGACTTAAGTACAAGAAGACTGACTCATCTTACTGTCTATGATTTGAACCATTCCTGTGACACTAGTTATAGATTCCGATGCTTCCCTGCAGGTTTACTGTATCCCTTGGACCTTCTTATTGACGATGAAACACAGAAATTGCAACGGGATTAAATAGAAAAGGCACAATGCCGACTTCAGTACAAGAAGACTGACATTTCTTACTAACTATGGTTTGAACAATTCCTGTGACACTAGTTATAGATTCCGATGCCTCACTTCAGGTTTACTGTATCCCTTGGACCTTCCTATTGACGATGAGACACAGAAATCGCATCGGAATTAAATAGAAAAAGCACAATGCCGACTTAAGTACAAGGAGACTGACTTTTCCTACTCTCTATGTTTTTGAACCATTCCTGTGACACTAGTTATAGATTCCGATGCTTCACTCCACGATTACTGTATCCCTTGGACCTTCTTATTGACGATGAAACACAGAAATTGCATCGGAATTAAATACTAAAGGCACAATGCTGACTTAAGTACTAGAAGACTGGCTCTTCTTACTGACTATGCTTTGAACCATTCCTGTGACACTAGTTATAGTTTCCGATGCTTCACTTCAGGTTCACTGTATCCCTTGGACCTTCTTATTGACGATGAAACACAGAAATGTCATCGGAACTAAATAGAACCGGCACAATGCCGACTTAAGTACAAGAAGTCTGACTCTTCTCACTGTCTATGTTTTGAACCATTCGTGTGACACTAGTTGTAGATTCCGATGCTTCACTTCAGGTTTACTGTATCCCTCTGCTCTTCTTATTGGCGTTGAAACACAGAAATTTCATCGGAATTAAATACAAAAGGCACAATGCCGACTTAAGTACAAGAAGACTGACTCTTCTTCTGTCCATGTTTTGAACCATTCCTGTGACACTAGTTATAGATTCCGATGCTACCCTGCAGGTTTACTGTATCCCTTGGACCTTCTTATTGACGATGAAACACAGAAATTGCATCGGAATTAAATAGAAAAGGCACAATATCGACTTAAGTACAAGAAGACTGACTCTTCCTACTGTCTATGTTTTGAACCATTCCTGTGACACTAGTTATAGATTCCGATGCTTCACTCCAGGTTTAGTGTATCCCTTGGACCTACATATTGACGATGAAACACAGAAAATACACCGGAATTAAATACAAAAAGCACAATGCCGACTTACGTACAAGAAGACTGACTCTTCTTACTGTCTACGTTTTGAACCATTCCTGTGACACAAGTTATAGATTCCGATGCTTCACTCTAGTTTTACTGTATCCCTTGGAACTTCTTATTGACGATGAAACACAAAAATTGCATCAGAATGAAATATAAAAGGCACCATGCCGACATAAGTACAAGAAGACTGACTCTTCTTACTGTCTATGTTTTGAACCATTCCTGTTGCATCGGAATTAAATACAAAAGGCACAATGCCGACTTATGTACAAGAATAATGGCTCTGCTTACTGTCTATGTTTTGAACTATTTCTGTGATACTAGTTATAGGTTTCGATGCTTCACTTCAAGTTTACTGTATCCCTTGGACCTTCTTATTGACGATGAAACACAGAAATTGCATCGGAATTAAATACAAAAGCCACAAGGCCGACTTAAGTACAAGAAGACTGATTCTTCTAACCTACTGTGTTTTGAACCATTCCTGTACACTAGTTATAAATTCTGATGCTTCACTTCAGGTTTACTGTATCCCTTGGACCTTCTTATTGACGATGAAACACAGAAATTGCATCGGAATTAAATACAAAAGGAACAAGGCCGACTTCAGTACAAGAAGACTGACTCTTCTTACTGACTATGTTTTGAACCATTCCTGTGACACTAGTTATAGATTCTGATGCTTCACTTCAGGTTTACTGTATCCCTTGGACCTTCTTATTCGCGATGAAACACAGAAATGGCATCGGAATGAAATACAAAAGGCACAATGCCAACTTTAGTACAAGAAGACTGACTCATCTTACTGTCTATGTTTTAAACCATTCCTGAGACACTAGTTATAGATTCCGATGATTCACTCCAAGTTTACTGTATCCCTTGGTCCTTCATATTGCCGATGAAACACAGAAATTGCATCGGAATTAAATACAAAAGGCATAATGCCGACTTAAGTACAAGAAGACTGACTCTTCTTACTGACTATGCTTTGAACCAATCCTGTGACACTAGTTATGGATTCCGATGCTTCACTTAACTTTTACTGTATCCCTGTGGTCTTCTTATTCACGATAAAACACAGAAATTACATCGGAATTAAATACAAAAGGCACAATGCCGACTTAAGTGCAAGAAGACTGACTCTTCTTACTGTCTATGTTTTGAACCATTCCTGTGACACTAGTTATAGATTCCGATGCTTCACTTCAGATTTACTGTTTCCCTCTGACGTTCTTATTGACGATGGAACATAGAAATTGCACCAGAATTAAATAAAAAAGGCACAATTCCGACTAAGGACAAGAAGACTGTCTCTTCTTACTGTTTATGCTTTGAACCATTCCTGTGACACTACTTATAGTTTCCGATGCTTCTCTCCAGGTTTATCGTATCCCTTGGACCTTCTTATTGACGATGAAACACAGGAATTGCATCGGAATTAAATACAAAAGGCACAATGCCGACATAAGTACAAGAATACTGACTCTGCTTACTGTCTATGTTTTGAACCATATCTGTGATACTAGTTATAGATTTCGATGCTTCACTTCAGGTTTACTGTATTCCTTGGACCTTCTTATTGACGATAATACACAGAAATTGCATCGGAATTAAATACTATATGCACAATGCCGACTTAAGTACAAGAAGACTGACACTTCTTACTGACTATGTTTTGAACTATTCCTGTGACACTAGTTATAGATTCTGATGCTTCACTTCAGGTTTACTGTATCCCTTGGACCTTCTTATTGGCGATGAAACACTGAAATTGCATCGGAATTAAATACAAAAGGCACAATGCTGACTTAAGTACAAGAAGACTGACTCATCTTACTGTCTATGATTTGAACCATTCCTGTGACACTAGTTATAGATTCCGATGCTTCCCTGCAGGTTTACTGTATCCCTTGGACATTCTTATTGACGATGAAACACAGAAATTGCAACGGAATTAAATAGAAAAGGCACAATGCCGACTTAAGTACAAGAAGACTGACTCTTCCTACTGTCTATGTTTTGAACCATTCCTGTGACACTTGTTATAGATTCCGATGCTTCACTTCAGGTTTACTGTATCCCTTGGACCTTCCTATTGACGATGAGACACAGAAATCGCATCGGAATTAAATAGAAAAAGCACAATGCCGACTTAAGTACAAGGAGACTGACTCTTCCTACTCTCTATGGTTTGAACCATTCCTGTGACACTAGTTACAGATTCCGATACTTCACTCCACGTTTACTGTATCCCTTGGACCTTCGTATTGACGATGAAACACAGATATTGCATCGGAATTAAATACAAAAGGCACAATGCCCACTTAAGTACTAGAAGACTGGCTCTTCTTACTGACTATGCTTTGAACCATTCCTGTGACACTAGTTATAGCTTCCGAAGCTTCACTTCAGGTTCACTGTATCCCTTGGACCTTCCTATTGACGATGAGACACAGAAATCGCATCGGAATTAAATAGAAAAAGCACAATGCCGACTTAAGTACAAGGAGACTGACTCTTCCTACTCTCTATGGTTTGAACCATTCCTGTGACACTAGTTACAGATTCCGATACTTCACTCCACGTTTACTGTATCCCTTGGACCTTCTTATTGACGATGAAACACAGAAATTGCATCGGAATTAAATAGAAAAGGCACAATATCGACTTAAGTACAAGAAGACTGACTCTTCCTTCTGTCTATGTTTTGAACCATTCCTGTGACACTAGTTATAGATTCCGATGCTTCACTCCAGGTTTAGTGTATCCCTTGGACCTACATATTGACGATGAAACACAGAAAATACACCGGAATTAAATACAAAAAGCACAATGCCGACTTACGTACAAGAAGACTGACTCTTCTTACTGTCTACGTTTTGAACCATTCCTGTGACACAAGTTATAGATTCCGATGCTTCACTCTAGTTTTACTGTATGCCTTGGAACTTCTTATTGACGATGAAACACAAAAATTGCATCAGAATGAAATATAAAAGGCACCATGCCGACATAAGTACAAGAAGACTGACTCTTCTTACTGTCTATGTTTTGAACCATTCCTGTTGCATCGGAATTAAATACAAAACGCACAATGCCGACTTATGTACAAGAATAATGGCTCTGCTTACTGTCTATGTTTTGAACTATTTCTGTGATACTAGTTATAGGTTTCGATGCTTCACTTCAAGTTTACTGTATCCCTTGGACCTTCTTATTGACGATGAAACACAGAAATTGCATCGGAATTAAATACAAAAGCCACAAGGCCGACTTAAGTACAAGAAGACTGATTCTTCTAACCTACTGTGTTTTGAACCATTCCTGTACACTAGTTATAAATTCTGATGCTTCACTTCAGGTTTACTGTATCCCTTGGACCTTCTTATTGACGATGAAACACAGAAATTGCATCGGAATTAAATACAAAAGGAACAAGGCCGACTTCAGTACAAGAAGACTGACTCTTCTTACTGACTATGTTTTGAACCATTCCTGTGACACTAGTTATAGATTCTGATGCTTCACTTCAGGTTTACTGTATCCCTTGGACCTTCTTATTCGCGATGAAACACAGAAATGGCATCGGAATGAAATACAAAAGGCACAATGCCAACTTTAGTACAAGAAGACTGACTCATCTTACTGTCTATGTTTTAAACCATTCCTGAGACACTAGTTATAGATTCCGATGATTCACTCCAAGTTTACTGTATCCCTTGGTCCTTCATATTGCCGATGAAACACAGAAATTGCATCGGAATTAAATACAAAAGGCATAATGCCGACTTAAGTACAAGAAGACTGACTCTTCTTACTGACTATGCTTTGAACCAATCCTGTGACACTAGTTATGGATTCCGATGCTTCACTTAACTTTTACTGTATCCCTGTGGTCTTCTTATTCACGATAAAACACAGAAATTACATCGGAATTAAATACAAAAGGCACAATGCCGACTTAAGTGCAAGAAGACTGACTCTTCTTACTGTCTATGTTTTGAACCATTCCTGTGACACTAGTTATAGATTCCGATGCTTCACTTCAGATTTACTGTTTCCCTCTGACGTTCTTATTGACGATGGAACATAGAAATTGCACCAGAATTAAATAAAAAAGGCACAATTCCGACTAAGGACAAGAAGACTGTCTCTTCTTACTGTTTATGCTTTGAACCATTCCTGTGACACTACTTATAGTTTCCGATGCTTCTCTCCAGGTTTATCGTATCCCTTGGACCTTCTTATTGACGATGAAACACAGGAATTGCATCGGAATTAAATACAAAAGGCACAATGCCGACATAAGTACAAGAATACTGACTCTGCTTACTGTCTATGTTTTGAACCATATCTGTGATACTAGTTATAGATTTCGATGCTTCACTTCAGGTTTACTGTATTCCTTGGACCTTCTTATTGACGATAATACACAGAAATTGCATCGGAATTAAATACTATATGCACAATGCCGACTTAAGTACAAGAAGACTGACACTTCTTACTGACTATGTTTTGAACTATTCCTGTGACACTAGTTATAGATTCTGATGCTTCACTTCAGGTTTACTGTATCCCTTGGACCTTCTTATTGGCGATGAAACACTGAAATTGCATCGGAATTAAATACAAAAGGCACAATGCTGACTTAAGTACAAGAAGACTGACTCATCTTACTGTCTATGATTTGAACCATTCCTGTGACACTAGTTATAGATTCCGATGCTTCCCTGCAGATTTACTGTATCCCTTGGACATTCTTATTGACGATGAAACACAGAAATTGCAACGGAATTAAATAGAAAAGGCACAATGCCGACTTAAGTACAAGAAGACTGACTCTTCCTACTGTCTATGTTTTGAACCATTCCTGTGACACTTGTTATAGATTCCGATGCTTCACTTCAGGTTTACTGTATCCCTTGGACCTTCCTATTGACGATGAGACACAGAAATCGCATCGGAATTAAATAGAAAAAGCACAATGCCGACTTAAGTACAAGGAAACTGACTCTTCCTACTCTCTATGGTTTGAACCATTCCTGTGACACTAGTTACAGATTCCGATACTTCACTCCACGTTTACTGTATCCCTTGGACCTTCGTATTGACGATGAAACACAGATATTTCATCGGAATTAAATACAAAAGGCACAATGCCCACTTAAGTACTAGAAGACTGGCTCTTCTTACTGACTATGCTTTGAACCATTCCTGTGACACTAGTTATAGCTTCCGAAGCTTCACTTCAGGTTCACTGTATCCCTTGGACCTTCCTATTGACGATGAGACACAGAAATCGCATCGGAATTAAATAGAAAAAGCACAATGCCGACTTAAGTACAAGGAGACTGACTCTTCCTACTCTCTATGGTTTGAACCATTCCTGTGACACTAGTTACAGATTCCGATACTTCACTCCACGTTTACTGTATCCCTTGGACCTTCTTATTGACGATGAAACACAGAAATTGCATCGGAATTAAATAGAAAAGGCACAATATCGACTTAAGTACAAGAAGACTCACTCTTCCTACTGTCTATGTTTTGAACCATTCCTGTGACACTTGTTATAGATTCGGATGCTTCACTCCAGGTTTACTGTATCCCTTGGACCTTCTTATTGACTATGAAACACTGATATTGCATCGGGATTAAATACAAAAGGCACAATGCCGACTTCAGTACAAGAAGACTGACTCTTCTTACTGACTATGTTTTGAACCATTCCTGTGACACTAGTTACAGATTACGTTGCTTCACTTCAGATTTACTGTATCCCTCTGACGTTCGTATTGACGATGAAACACAGAAATTGCGTCGAAATTAAATACAAAAGGCACAATGCTGAATTAAGTACAAGAAGACTGACTCTTCTTACTGTCTATGTTTTGAACCATTCCTGTGACACTAGTTATAGATTACGATGCTTCACTCCCGGTTTACTGTATCCCTTGGACCTTCTTATTGACGATGAAACACAGCAATTGCCTCGGAATTAAATAGAAAAGGCACAATGTCGACTTAAGTACAAGAAGACTGTCTCTTCCTACTGTCTATGTTTTGAACCGTTCCTCTTACACTAGTTATACATTCCGATGCTTCACTTCAGGTTTACTGTATCCCTCTGCCCTTCTAATTGACGATGAAACACAGAAATTGCAACGGAATGAAATACAAATGGCACAATGCCGACTTAAGTAAAAGAAGACTGACTCTTCTTACTGACTATGTTTTGTACCATTCCTGTGACACTAGTTATAGATTCCGATGCTTCACTTCAGATTAATGTATCCCTCTGGCGTTCTTATTGACGATGAAACACAGAAATTGCGTCGGAATTAAATACAAAAAGCACAATGCCGAATTAAGTACAAGAAGACTGACTCTTCTTACTGTCTAATGTTTGAACCATTCCTGTGACATTAGTTATAGATTCCGATGCTTCACTCTAGGTTTACTATATCCCTTGGACCATCTTATTGACGATGAAACACAGAAATTGCATCGGATTTAAATAAAAAAGGCACAATGCCGACTTAGGTACAAGAAGACTGACTCTTCTTCTGTCTATGTTTTGAACCATTCCAGTGACACTAGTTATAGATTTCGATGCTTCACTACAGGTTGACTGTATCCCTTGGACTTTCTTATTGACGATGAAACACAGAAATTGCATCGGAATTAAATACAAAAGGCACAAGGCCCACTTAAGTATAAGAAGACTGACTCTTCTTACTGACTATGTTTTGAACCATTCCTGTGACACAAGTTGTAGATTCTAATGCTTGAATTCAAGTTTACTGTATCCCTTGGACCTTCTTATTGGCGATGAAACACAGAAATTGAATCGGAATTAAATACAAAAGGCGCAATGCCGGCTTAAGTACTAGAGGGCTGACTCATCCTACTGTCTATGTTTTGAACCATTCCTGTGACACTAGTTATAGATTCCGATGCTTCACATCAGGTTTACTGTATCTCTCTGACCTTCTTATTGACGATAAAACACAGAAATTACATGGGAATTAAATACAAATGGCATAATGCCGACTTAAGTACAAGAAGACCGACTCTTCTTACTGTCTATTTTTTGAACCATTCCTGTGACACTAGTTATAGATTCCGATGCTTCACTCCCGGTTTACTGTTTCCCTTGGACCTTCATATTGACGATGAAAAACAGAAATTGCATCGGAATAAATACAAAAGGCACAATGCCGACTTAAGTACAAGAATACTGACTCTTCTTACTGTCTATGTTTTGAACCATCCCTGTGACACTAGTTATAGATACCGATGCTTCACTCCAGGTTTACTGTATCCCTTGGACCTTCTAATTGGCGATGAAACACAGAAATTGCATCGGAATTAAATACAAAAGGCACAAGGCCGACTTAAGTACAAGAAGACTGACTCTTTATACTGACTATGTTTTGAACCATTCCGGTGACACTAGTTATAGATTTTGATGCTTCACTTCAGGTTTTCTGTATTCTTTGGACCTTCTTATTGGCGATGAGACACAGTAATTGCATCGGAGTTAAATACAAAAGGCACAATGCCGACTTAAGTAGAAGAAGACTGACTCATCTCACTGTCTATGCTTTGAACCATTCCGGTGACACTAGTTATAGATTCCGATGGTTCACTCCAGGTTTACTGTATCCCTTGGACCTACATATTGACGATGAAACACAGAAAATGCATCGGAATTAAATACAAAATTCACAATGCCGACTTAAGTACAAGAAGACTGACTCTTCTTACTGACTATGTTTTGAACCATTCCTGTGACACTAGTTATAGATTCCGATGCTTCACATCAGGTTTACTGTATCCCTCTGACCTTCTTATTGACGATAAAACACAGAAATTACATGGGAATTAAATACAAATGGCATAATGCCGACTTAAGTACTAGAAGACCGACTCTTCTTACTGTCTATTTTTTGAACCATTCCTGTGACACTAGTTATAGATTCCGATGCTTCACTTCAGATTTACTGTACCCTCTGACGTTCTTATTGACGATGAAACACAGAAATTGCATCGGAATAAAATAAAAAAGGCACAATGCCGACATAAGTACAAGAAGACTGACTCTTCTTACTGTCTATGTTTTGAACCATTCCTGTTGCATCGGAATTAAATACAAAAGGCACAATGCCGACTTAAGTACAAGAAAACTGACACTGCTTACTGTCTATGTTTTGAACTATTTCTGTGATACTAGGTATAGGTTTCGATGCTTCACTTCAGGTTTACTGTATCCCTTGGACCTTCTTATTGACGGTGAAACACAGAAATTGCATCGGAAATAAATACAAAAGGCACAATGCCGACTTAAGTACAAGAAGACTGATTCTTCTTACCTACTGTGTTTTGAACCATTCCTGTGACTCTAGTAATATATTCTGATGCTTCACTACAGGTTTACTGTATCCCTTGGACCTTCTTATTGACGATGAAACACAGAAATTACATCGGAATTAAATACAAAAGGAACAAGGCCGACTTCAGTACAAGAAGACTGACTTTTCTTACTGACTATGTTTTGAACCATTCCTGTGACACTAGTTATAGATTCTGATGCTTCACTTCAGGTTTACTGTATCCCTTGGACCTTCTTATTGATGATGAAACACAGAAATTGCAACGGGATTAAATAGAAAAGGCACAATGCCGACTTAAGTACAAGAAGACTGACTCATCTTACTGTCTATGATTTGAACCATTCCTGTGACACTAGTTATAGATTCCGATGCTTCCCTGCAGGTTTACTGTATCCCTTGGACCTTCTTATTGATGATGAAACACAGAAATTGCAACGGGATTAAATAGAAAAGGCACAATGCCGACTTAAGTACAAGAAGACTGACATTTCTTACTAACTATGGTTTGAACAATTCCTGTGACACTAGTTATAGATTCCGATGCCTCACTTCAGGTTTACTGTATCCCTTGGACCTTCCTATTGACGACGAGACACAGAAATCGCATCGGAATTAAATAGAAAAAGCACAATGCCGACTTAAGTACAAGGAGACTGACTTTTCCTACTCTCTATGTTTTTGAACCATTCCTGTGACACTAGTTATAGATTCCGATGCTTCACTCCACGTTTACTGTATCCCTTGGACCTTCTTATTGACGATGAAACACAGAAATTGCATCGGAATTAAATACAAAAGGCACAATGCTGACTTAAGTACTAGAAGACTGGCTCTTCTTACTGACTATGCTTTGAACCATTCCTGTGACACTAGTTATAGTTTCCGATGCTTCACTTCAGGTTCACTGTATCCCTTGGACCTTCTTATTGACGATGAAACACAGAAATGTCATCGGAATTAAATATAACCGGCACAATGCCCACATAAGTACAAGAAGACTGACTCTTCACACTGTCTATGTTTTGAACCATTCCTGTGACACTAGTTGTAGATTCCGATGCTTCACTTCAGGTTTACTGTATCCCTCTGCTCTTCTTATTGGCGTTGAAACACAGAAATTTCATCGGAATTAAATACAAAAGGCACAATGCCGACGTAAGTACAAGAAGACTGACTCTTCTTCTGTCCATGTTTTGAACCATTCCTGTGACACTAGTTATAGATTCCGATGCTACCCTGCAGGTTTACTGTATCCATTGGACCCTCTTATTGACGATGAAACACAGAAATTGCATCGGAATTAAATAAAAAAGGCACAATGCCGACTTTTGTACAAGAAGACTGACTCTTCTTACTGCCTATGATTTTAACCATTCCTGTGACACTAGTTATAGATTCCGATGCTTCACATCAGGTTTACTGTATCCCTTGGACCTTCTTATTGACGATAAAACACAGGAATTACATGGGAATTAAATACAAATGGCATAATGCTGACATAAGTACAAGAAGACCGACTCTTCTTACTGTCTATTTTTTGAACCATTCCTGTGACACTAGTTATAGATTCCGATGCTTCACTTCAGATTTACTGTACCCTCTGACGTTCTTATAGACGATGAAACACAGAAATTGCGTCGGAAATAAATACATAAGGCACAATGCCGAATTAAGTACAAGAAGACTTACTCTTCTTACTGTCTACGTTGTGAACCATTCCTGTGACACTAGTTATAGATTCCGATGCTTCACTCTAGTTTTACTGTATCCCTTGGACCTTCTTATTGACGACGAAACACAGAAATTGCATCGGAATAAATTAAAAAAGGCACAATGCCGACATAAGTACAAAAAGACTGACTCTTCTTACTGTCTATGTTTTCAACCATTCCTGTTGCATCGGAATTAAATACAAAAGGCACAATGCCGACTTAACTACAAGAAGACTGACTCTGCTTACTGTCTTTGTTTTGAACTATTTCTGTGATACTAGGTATAGGTTTCGATGGTTCACTTCAGGTTTACTGTATCCCTTGGACCTTCTTATTGACGGTGAAACACAGAAATTGCATCGGAATTAAATACAAAAGGCACAATGCCGACTTAAGTACAAGAAGACTGATTCTTCTTACCTACTGTGTTTTGAACCATTCCTGTGACACTAGTAATAAATTCTGATGCTTCACTACAGGTTTACTGTATCCCTTGGACCTTCTTATTGACGATGAAATACAGAAATTGCATTGGAATTAAATACAAAAGGAACAAGGCCGACTTCAGTACAGGAAGACTCACTCTTCTTACTGACTATCTTTTGAACCATTCCTGTGACACTAGTTATAGATTCCGATGCTTCACTTAAGTTTTACTGTATCCCTCTGGTCTTCTTATTCACGATAAAACACAGAAATTACATCGGAATTAAATACAAAAGGCACAATGCCGACTTAAGTGCAAGAAGACTGACTCTTCTTACTGTCTATGTTTTGAACCATATCTGTGATACTAGTTATAGATTTCGATGCTTCACTTCAGGTTTTCTGTATCCCTTGGACATTCTTATTGACGATAAAACACAGAAATTGCATCGGAATTAAATACAATAGGCACAATGCCGACTTAAGTACAAGAAGACTGACACTTCTTACTGACTATGTTTTGAACCATTCCTGTGACACTAGTTATAGATTCTGATGCTTCACTTCAGGTTCACTGTATCCCTTGGACCTTCTTATTGGCGATGAAACACTGAAATTGCATCGGAATTAAATACAAAAGGAACAATGCCGACTTAAGTACAAGAAGACTGACTCATCTTACTGTCTATGATTTGAACCATTCCTGTGACACTAGTTATAGATTCCGATGCATCCCTGCGGGTTTACTGTATCCCTTGGACCTTCTTATTGACGATGAAACACAGAAATTGCAACGGAATTAAATAGAAAAGGCACAATGCCGACTTAAGTACAAGAAGACTGACATTTCTTACTAACTATGGTTTGAACCCTTCCTGTGACACTAGTTATAGATTCCGATGCCTCACTTCAGGTTTACTGTATCCCATGGACCTTCCTATTGACGATGAGACACAGAAATGGCATCGGAATTAAATAGAAAAAGCACAATGCCGACTTAAGTACAAGGACACTGACTCTTCCTACTCTCTATGTTTTGAACCATTCCTGTGACACTAGTTACAGATTCCGATGCTTCACTCCACGTTTACTGTATCCCTTGGACCATCTTATTGACGATGAAACACAGTAATTTCATCGGAATTAAATAGATGAGGCACAATGCCGACGTAAGTACAAGAAGACTGACTCTTCTTCTGTCCATGTTTTGAACCGTTCCTGTGACACTAGTTGTGGATTCCGATGCTACCCTGCAGGTTTACTGTATCCCTTGGACCTTCTTATTGACGATGAAACACAGAAATTGCATCGGAATTAAATAAAAAAGGCACAATGCCGACTTAAGTACAAGAAGACTGACTCTTCCTACTCTCTATGTTTTGAACCATTCCTGTGACACTAGGTTTTTATTCCGATGCTTCACTTGAGGTTTACTGTATCCCTCGGACCTTCTTAAGGACGATGAAACACAGAAATTGCATCGGAATGAAATACAAAAGGCACAATGCCGACTTAAGTACAAGAAGACTGACTCTTCCAACTCTCAATGATTTGAATCATTCCTGTGACACTAGTTATAGATTCCGGTGCTTCACTTCAGGTTTAGTGTATCCCTCTGACTTTCTTATTGACGATGAAACACAGAATTTGCATCGGAATTAAATATAAAAGGCCCAATACCGACTTAAGTACAAGAAGATTGATTCTTCCTACTGTCTATGTTTTGAACCATTCCTGTGACACTAGTCATAGATTCCGATGCCTCACTTCAGGTTTACTGTATCCCTTGGACGTTCTTATTGACGATGAAACACAGAAATTGCATCGGAATTAAATACAAAAGTCACAATGCCGACTAAAGTTAAAGAAGACTGACTCATCTTACAGTCTATGTTTTGAACCATTCTTACGACACTAGTTACAGATTCCGATGCTTCACTCCAGGTTTACTGTATCCCTTGGACCTTCATATTGACGATGAAACACAGAAATTGCATCGGAATTAAATAAAAAAGGCACAATGCCGACGTAAGTACAAGAAGACTGACTCTTCTTACTGTCTATGTTTTGAACCAATCCTGTGACACTAGTTACAGATTCCGATGCTTCACTCCAGGTTTACTGTATCCCTTGGACCTACATATTGACGATGAAACACAGAAAATGCATCGGAATTAAATACAAAAGGCACAATGCCGACTTAAGTACAAGAAGACTGACTCTTCTTACTGACAATGTTTTGAACCATTCCTGTGACACTAGTTATAGATTCCGATGCTTCACATCAGGTTTACTGTATCCCTCTGACCTTCTTATTGACGATAAAACACAGAAATTACATGGGAATTAAATACAAATGGCATAATGCCGACGTAAGTACAGGAAGACTGACTCTTCTTACTGTCTATGTTTTGAACCATTCCTGTGACACTAGTTACAGATTCCGATGCTTCACTCCAGGTTTACTGTATCCCTTGGACCTACATATTGACGATGAAACACAGAAAATGCATCGGAATTAAATACAAAAGGCACAATGCCAACTTAAGTACAAGAAGACTGACTCTTCTTACTGTCTATTATTTGAACCATTCCTGTGACACTAGTTATAGATTCCGATGCTTCACTTCAGATTTACTGTACCCTCTGACGTTCTTATTGACGAAGAAACACAGAAATTGCGTCGGAAATAAATACATAAGGCACAATGCCGAATTAAGTACAAGAAGACTTACTCTTCTTACTGTCTACGCTTTGAACCTTTCCTGTGACACTAGTTATAGATTCTGATGCTTCACTTCAGGTTTACTGTATCCCTTGGACATTATTATTGGCGATGAAACACTGAAATTGCATCGGAATTAAATACATTAGGCACAATGCCGACTTAAGTCCAAGAAGACTGACTCTTCTTACTGTCTATATTTTGAACCATATCTGTGATACTAGTTATAGATTTCGATGCTTCACTTCAGGTTTACTGTGTCCCTTGGACCGTATTATTGACGATAAAACACAGAAAGTGCATCGGAATTAAATACATTAGGCACAATGCCGACTTAAGTACAAGAAGACTGACACTTCTTACTGACTATGTTTTGAACCATTCCTGTGACACTAGTTATAGATTCTGATGCTTCACTTCAGGTTTACTGTATCCCTTGGACATTCTTATTGGCGATGAAACACTGAAATTGCATCGGAATTAAATACAAAAGGCACAATGCCGACTTAAGTACAAGAAGACTGACTCATCCTACTGCCTATGTTTTGAACCATTCCTGTGACACTAGTTATACATTCCGATGCTTCCCTGCAGGTTTACTGTATCGATTGGACCTTCTTATTGACGATGAAACACAGAAATTGCATCGGAATTAAATAAAAAAGGCACAATGCCGACTTATGTACAAGAAGACTGACTCTTCTTACTGCCTATGATTTTAACCATTCCTGTGACACTAGTTATAGATTCCGATGCTTCACATCAGGTTTACTGTATCCCTTGGACCTTCTTATTGACGATAAAACACAGGAATTACATGGGAATTAAATACAAATGGCATAATGCTGACTTAAGTACAAGAAGACCGACTCTTCTTACTGTCTATGTTTTGAACCATTCCTGTGACACTAGTTATACATTCCGATGCTTCACATAAGGTTTATGTATCCCTCTGACCTTCTTATTGACGATGAAACACAGAAATTGCATCGGAATTAAATACAAAAGGCACAATGCCGACTAATGTACAAGAAGACTGACTCTTCCGACAGTCTATGTTTTAACCGTTCCTGTGACTCTAGTTATAGATTCCGATGCTTCACTTCAGGTTTACTGTATCCCTTGGACCTTCTTATTGACGATAAAACACAGGAATTACATGGGAATTAAATACAAATGGCATAATGCTGACTTAAGTACAAGAAGACCGACTCTTCTTACTGTCTATGTTTTGAACCATTCCTGTGACACTAGTTATACATTCCGATGCTTCACATAAGGTTTATGTATCCCTCTGACCTTCTTATTGACGATGAAACACAGAAATTGCATCGGAATTAAATACAAAAGGCTCAATACCGACTTAGGTACAAGAAGACTGACTCTTCTTACTGTCTATGTTTTGAACCATTCCTGTGACTCTAGTTATAGATTCCGATGCTTCACTTCAGGTTTACTGTATCCCTCTGACCTTCTTGTTGACGATGAAACACAGAAACGGCATCGGAATTAAATACAAAAGGCACAATACCGACTTAAGTACAAGAAGACTGACACTTCTTACTGTCTATGTTTTGAACCGTTCCTGTGACACTAGTTATAGATTCCGATGCTTCACATGAGGTTTATGTATTCCTCTGACTGACCTTCTTATTGACGATGAAACACAGAAATTGCATCGGAATTAAATACAAAAAGCACAATGCCGACTTAAGTACATGTAGACTGACTTTCCTACTGTCTATGATTTGAACCATTCCTGTGACACTAGTTATGGATTCCGATAGTTCATTTCAGGTTTACTGTATCCCTTGGACCTTCTTATTGACGATGAAACATTGATATTGCATCGGAATTAATTACAAAAGGCACAATGCCGACTCAAGTACAAGAAAGCTGACTCTTCCTACTGTCTATGTTTTGAACCATTCCTGTGACACTAGTTATAGATTCCGATGCTTCACTCCAGGTTTACTGTATCCCTTGGACCTTCGTATTGCCGATGAAACACAGAAATTGCATCGGAATTAAATACAAAAGGCGCAATGCCCACTAATGTACAAGAAGACTGACTCTTCTTACTGTCTATGTTTTGAACCATTCCTGTGACACTAATTATAGATTCCGATGCTTCAATTCAGATCTACTGTATCCCTCTGACCGTCTTATTGACGATGAAAGACAGAAATTGCATCGGAAATAAATACAAAAGGCACAATGCCGACTTAAGTACAAGAAGACTGACTCTTCCTACTGTCTATGTTTCGAACCATTCCTGTGACACTAGTCACAAATTCCGATGCTTCACTTCAGGATTACTGTATCCCTCTGAGCTTGTTATTGACGATGAAACACAGAAAGTGCATCGGAATAAAATACAAAAGGCACAATGCCGACTTAAGTACAAGAAGACTGACTCTTCTTACTGTCTATGTTTTGAACCATCCCTGTGACACTAGTTATAGGGTCCGATTCTTCACTCCAGGTATACTGTATCCCTATGACCTTCTTATTGACGATGAAACACAGAAATTGCATCGGAATTAAATACAATGGTCACAATGCCGACTTAAGTACAGGAAGAATGACTCTTCCTATTGTCTATGTTTTGAACCATTCCTTTGACACTAGTCATAGATTCCGATGCTTCACTTCAGGTTTACTGTATCCCTTGGACCTTCGTATTGACGATGAAACATAGAAACTGCATCGGAATTAAATACAAATGGCACAATACCGACATAAGTACAAGAGGACTGACTCTTCTTACTGACTATGTTTTGACCCATTCCCATGACACTACTCATAGATTCCGATGCTTAACTTCAGGATTACTGAATCCCTCTGACCATCTTATTAACGATGAAGCACAGAAATTGCATCGGAATTAAATACAAAAGGCACAATGCCGACTACAGTACAAGAAGACTGACTCTTCTGACAGTCTATGTATTGAACCATTCCTGTGACACTAGTTATAGATTCCGGTGCTACACTCCAGGTTTACTGTATCCCTTGGACCATCTTACTGACGATGAAACACAGAAATTGCATCGGAAATAAATACAAAAGGTACAATGCCGACTTAAGTACAAGAAGACAGACTCTTTTTACAGTCTATGTATTGAGCCATTCCTGTGACACTAGTTATAGATTCCGATGCTTCACATCAGGTTTATGTATCCCTCTGACCTTCTTATTGACGATGAAACACAGAAATTGCATCGGAATTAAATACAAAAGGCACAATGCCGACTTAAGTACATGTAGACTGACTTTTCCTACTGTCTATGATTTGAACCATTCCTGTGAAACTAGTTATAGATTCCGATCGTTCATTTCAGGTTTACTGTATCCCTTGGACCTTCTTGTTGTTGTTGTGGTCTTCAGTCCTGAGACTGGTTTGATGCAGCTCTCCATGCTACTCTATCCTGTGCAAGCTTTTTCATCTCCCAGTACCTACTGCAACCTACATCCTTCTGAATCTGCTTAGTGTATTCATCTCTTGGTCT
Organism: Schistocerca piceifrons; assembly: GCF_021461385.2. NCBI lineage: Eukaryota > Metazoa > Arthropoda > Insecta > Orthoptera > Acrididae > Schistocerca > Schistocerca piceifrons. The sequence goes on along the minus strand of NW_025727349.1, from coordinate 110,324 downwards.
CCCCCTACGATTTTTACCCTCCACGGTGCCCTCCAATACTAAATTGGTGATCCCTAGATGCCTCAGAACATGTCCTACCAACCGATCCCTTCTTCTGGTCAAGTTGTGCCACAATCTTCTCTTCTCCCCAATCCTATTCAATACTTCCTCATTAGTTATGTGATCTACCCATCTAATCTTCAGCATTCTTCTGTAGCACCACATTTCGAAAGCTTCTATTCTCTTCTTGTCCAAACTATTTATCGTCCATGTTTCACTTCCATACATGGCTACACTCCATACGAATACTTTCAGAAATGACTTCCTGACACTTAAATCAATACTGGATGTTAACAAATTTCTCTTCTTCAGAAACGCTTTCCTTGCCATTGCCAGCCTACATTTTATATCCTCTCTACTTCGACCATCATCAGTTATTTTGCTCCCCAAATAGCAAAACTCCTTTACTACTTTAAGTGCCTCATTTCCTAATCTAATTCCCTCTGCATCACCCGACTTAATTAGACTACATTCCATTATCCTCGTTTTGCTTTTGTTGATGTTCATCTTATATCCTCCTTTCAAGACACTGTCCATTCCATTCAACTGCTCTTCCAAGTCCTTTGCTGTCTCTTACAGAATTACAATGTCATCAGCGAACCTCAAAGTTTTTATTTCTTCTCCATGAATTTTAATACCTACTCCGAATTTTTCTTTTGTTTCCTTTACTGCTTGCTCAATATACAGATTGAACAACATCGGGGACAGGCTACAACCCTGTCTTACTCCCTTCCCAACCACTGCTTCCCTTTCATGTCCCTCGACTCTTATAACTGCCATCTGGTTTCTGTACAAATTGTAAATAGCCTTTCGCACCCTGTATTTTACCCCTGCCACCTTTAGAATTTGAAAGAGAGTATTCCAGTCAACATTGTCAAAAGCTTTCTCTAAGTCTACAAATGCTAGAAACGTAGGTTTGCCTTTCCTTAATCTTTCTTCTAAGATAAGTCGTAAGGTCAGTATTGCCTCACGTGTTCCAGTGTTTCTACGGAATCCAAACTGATCTTCCCCGAGGTTGGCTTCTACTAGTTTTTCCATTCGTCTGTAAAGAATTCGTGTTAGTATTTTGCAGCTGTGACTTATTAAGCTGATAGTTCGGTAATTTTCACATCTGTCATCACCTGCTTTCTTTGGTATTGGAATTATTATATTCTTCTTGAAGTCTGAGGGTATTTTGCCTGTTTCATACATCTTGCTCACCAGATGGTAGAGTTTTGTCAGGACTGGCTCTCCCACGGCCGTCAGTAGTTCCAATGGAATATTGTCTACTCCGGGTGCCTTGTTTCGACTCAGGTCTTTCAGTGCTCTGTCAAACTCTTCACGCAGTATCGTATCTCCCATTTCATCTTCATCTACATCCTCTTCCATTTCCATAATATTGTCCTCAAGTACATCGCCCTTGTATAGACCCTCTATATACTCCTTCCACCTTTCTGCTTTCCCTTCTTTGCTTAGAACTGGGTTTCCATCTGAGCTCTTGATATTCATACAAGTCGTTCTCTTATCTCCAAAGGCCTCTTTAATTTTCCTGTAGGCGGTATCTATCTTACCCCTAGTGAGATAGGAATCTACATCCTTACATTTGTCCTCTATCCATCCCTGCTTAGCCATTTTGCACTTCCTGTCGATCTCATTTTTGAGACGTTTGTATTCCTTTTTGCCTGTTTCACTTACTGCATTTTTATATTTTCTCCTTTCATCAATTAAATTCAATATTTCTTCTGTTACCCAAGGATTTCTACTAGCCCTCGTCTTTTTACCTACTTGATCCTCTGCTACCTTCACTACTTCATCCCTCAAAGCTACCCATTCTTCTTCTACTGTATTTATTTCCCCCATTCCTGTCAATTGCTCCCTTATGCTCTCCCTGAATCTCTGTACAATCTCTGGTTCTTTTAGTTTATCCAGGTCCCATCTCCTTAAATTCCCACCTTTTTGCAGTTTCTTCAGTTTTAATCTACAGGTCATAACCAATAGATTGTGGTCAGAGTCCACATCTGCCCCTGGAAATGTCTTACAATTTAAAACCTGGTTCCTAAATCTCTGTCTTACCATTATATAATCTATCTGATACCTTTTAGTATCTCCAGGGTTCTTCCATGTATACAACCTTCTTTCATGATTCTTAAACCAACTGTTAGTTATGATTATGTTGTGCTCTGTGCAAAATTCTACCAGGCGGCTTCCTCTTTCATTTCTGTCCCCCAATCCATATTCACCGACTATGTTTCCTTCTCTCCCTTTTCCTACACTCGAATTTCAGTCACCCAACACTATTAAATATTCGTCTCCCTTCACAATCTGAATAATTTCTTTTATTTCAGCATACATTTCTTCAATTTCTTCGTCATCTGCAGAGCTAGTTGGCATATAAACTTGTACTACTGTAGTAGGTGTGGGCTTCGTATCTATCTTGGCCACAATAATGCGTTCACTATGCTTTTTGTAGTAGCTTACCCGCATTCCTATTTTCCTATTCATTATTAAACCTACTCCTGCATTACCCATATTTGATTTTGTGTTTATAAACCTGTAGTCACCTGACCAGAAGTCTTGTTCCTCCTGCCACCGAACTTCACTAATTCCCACTATATCTAACTTCAACCTATCCATTTCCCTTTTTAAATTTTCTAACCTACCTGCCCGATTAAGGGATCTGACATTCCACGCTCCGATCCGTAGAACGCCAGTTTTCTTTCTCCTCATAACAACATCCTCTTGAGTAGTCCCCGCCTGGAGATCCGAATGGGGGACTATTTTACCTCCGGAATATTTTACCCAAGAGGACGCCATCATCATGTAATCATACAGTAAAGCTGCATGCCCTCGGGAAAAATTACGGCTGTAGTTTCCCCTTGCTTTCAGCCGTTTGGACCTTCTTATTGACGATGAAACACAAATATTGCATCGGAATTAAATACAAAAGGCACAATGCCGACTTAAGTACAAGAAGGCTGACTCTTCCAACTGTCTATGTTTTTAACCATTCCTGTGCCACTAGTTATAGATTCCGATGCTTCACGTCAGGTTTACTGTATCCCTCTGACCGTCTGATTGACGATGACACACATAAATTGCATCGGAATTAAATAGAAAAGGCGCAATGCCGACTTAAGTACTAGAAGACTGACTCTTCCTACTGTCTATGATTTTGAACCATTCCTGTGACACTAGTTACAGATTCCGATGCTTAACTTCAGGATTACTGTATCCCTTGGACCTTCTTATTGACGATGAAACACAGAAATTGCATTGGAATTAAAAACCAAAGGCTCAATGCTGAATTAAGTACAAGAAGTATGACTCGTCTTACTGTCTATGTTTTGAACCATTCATGTGACACTAGTTATAGACTCTGATGCATCACTCCAGGTTTACTGTATCCCTTGGACCTTCTTATTGACGATGAAACACAGAAACTGCATCGGAATTAAATACAAAAGGCACAATGCCGACTTCAGTAAAAGAAGTCTGACTCTTCTCACTGTCTGGGATTTGAACCATTCCTGTGACACTAGTTATATATTCAGATGCTTCACTTCAGGTTTACTGTATCCCTTGGACCTTCTTATTGACGATGTAACACAGAAATAGCATCGGAATTAAATAGAAAAGGCACAATGCCGACTTAAGTACAAGAATACTGACTCATCTTACTGTCTATGATTTGAACCGTCCCTGTGACACTAGTTATAGGTTCCGAGGCTTCTCTCCTGGTTTACTGTATCCCTTGGACCTTCTTATTTAAGATGAAACACAGAAATTGCATCGGAATTGAATACAATATGCACAATGCCGTTTTAAGTACAAGAAGACTGACTCTTCTTCCTGTCTATGTTTTAACCATTCCTGTGACACTAGTTATAGATTCCGATGCCTCACTTCAGGTTTACTGTATCCCTTGGACCTTCTTATTGACGATGAAACACAGAAATTGCATCAGAATTACATACACGAGGCACAATGCCGAATTAAGTATAAGAAGGCTGACTCTTCTTACTGTCCATGTTTTGAACCATTCCTGTGACACTAGTTATGGATTCCGATCGTTCATTTCAGGTTTACCGTATCCCTTGGACCTTCTTATTGACGATGAGACACAGATATTGCATCGGAATTAAATACAAAATGCACAATGCCGATTTAAGTACAAGAAGACTGACTCTTCCTACTGTCTATGTTTAGAACCATTCCTGTGCCACTAGTTATAGATTCCGATGTTTCACTTTACGTTTACTGTATCCCTCTGACCGTCTTATTGACGATGAAACACAGAAATTGCATCGGAATTGAATACAATATGCACAATGCCGTTTTAAGTACAAGAAGACTGACTCTTCTTCCTGTCTATGTTTTAACCATTCCTGTGACACTAGTTATAGATTCCGATGCCTCACTTCAGGTTTACTGTATCCCTTGGACCTTCTTATTGACGATGAAGCACAGAAATTGCATTGGAATTAAATAGAAATGGCACAAGGGCGACTTAAGTACAAGAATACTGACTCATCTTACTGTCTATGATTTGAACCGTCCCTGTGACACTAGTTATAGATTCCGATGCTTCACTCCAGGTTTACTGTATCCCTTGGACCTTCTTATTGACGATGAAACACAGAAATTGCATCAGAATTACATACACAAGGCACAATGCCGAATTAAGTACAAGAAGGCTGACTCTTCTTACTGTCCATGTTTTGAACCATTCCTGTGACACTAGTTATGGATTCCGATCGTTCATTTCAGGTTTACCGTATCCCTTGGACCTTCTTATAGACGATGAGACACAGATATTGCATCGGAATTAAATACAAAATGCACAATGCCGATTTAAGTACAAGAAGACTGACTCTTCCTACTGTCTATGTTTAGAAACATTCCTGTGCCACTAGTTATAGATTCCGATGTTTCACTTTACGTTTACTGTATCCCTCTGACCGTCTTATTGACGATGAAACACAGAAATTGCATCGGAATTAAATAGAAAAGGCACAATGCCGACTTAAGTACTAGAAGACTGACTCTTCCTACTGTCTATGTTTTGAACCATTCCTGTGACACTAGTTTTAGATTCCGATGCTTCACTCCAGGTTTACTGTATTCCTTGGACCATCTTATTGACGATGAAACACAGAAATTGCATCGGAATTAAGTACAAAGGGCACAATGCCGACTAATGTACAAGAAGACTGACTCTTCCGACAGTCTATGTTTTGAACCATTGCTGTGACACTATTTATAGATTCCGATGCTTAACTTCAGGATTACTGTATCCCTTGGATCTTCTTATTGACGATAAAACACAGAAATTGCATCGGAATTAAAAACAAAAGGCTCAAAGCTGAATTAAGTACAAGAAGTCTGACTCGTCTTACTGTCTATGATTTGAACCATTCATGTGACACTAGTTATAGATTATGATGCTTCACTCCAGGTTTACCGAATCCCTTGGACCATCTTATTGACGATGAAACACAGAAATTGCATCGGAATTAAATACAAAAGGCACAATGCCGACTTCAGTAAGAGAAGTCTGACTCTTCTTACTGTCTGGGTTTTGAACCATTACTGTGACACTAGTTATATATTCAGATGCTTCACTTCAGGTTTACTGTATCCCGTGGACCTTCTTATTGACGATGTAACACAGAAATTGCATCGGAATGAAATAGAAAAGGCACAATGCCGACTTAAGTACAAGAATACTGACTCATCTTACTGTCTATGTTTTGAACCGTCCCTGTGACACTAGTTATAGGTTCCGATGCTTCTCTCCAGGTTTACTGTATCCCTTGGACCTTCTTATTGACGATGAAACACAGAAATTGCATCGGAATTAAATACAAAAACACAGTGCCGACTTAAGTACAAGAAGACTGACGCTTCTTACTGACTATGTTTTGAACCATTCCTGTGACACTAGTTATAGATTCCGATGCTTCACTTCAGGTTTACTGTATCCCTCTGACCTTCTTATTGACGATGAAACACAGAAATTGCATCAGAATTAAGTACAAAAGGCACAATGCCGAATTAAATACAAGAAGACTAAACACTTCTTTCTGTCTATGTTTTGAACCATTCCTGTGACACTAGTTATAGACTCCGATGCTTCACTCCAGGTTTACTGTATCCCTTGGACCTTCTTATTGATGATGAAACACAGAAATTGCATCAGAATTAAATACAAAAGGCACAATGCCGAATTATGTACAAGAAGACTGACTCTTCTTACTGTCCATGCTTTGAACCATTCCTGTGACACTAGTTATGGATTCCGATCGTTCATTTCAGGTTTACTGTATCCCTTGGACCTTCTTATTGACGATGAAACACAGATATTGCATCGGAATTAAATACAAAATGCACAATGCCGATTTAAGTACAAGAAGACTGACTCTTCCAACTGTCTATGTTTAGAACCATTCCTGTGCCACTAGTTATAGATTCCGATGTTTCACTTCAGGTTTACTGTATCCCTCTGACCGTCTTATTGACGCTGAAACACAGAAATTGCATCGGAATTAAATAGAAAAGGCTCAATGCCGACTTAAGTACTAGAAGACTGACTCTTCCTACTGTCTATGTTTGAACCATTCCTGTGATACTAGTTATTGATTCCGATGCTTCACTCCCGGTTTACTGTATTCCTTGGACCTCCTTATTGAAGATGAAACACAGAAATTGCATCGGAATTAAATACAAAGGGCACAATGACGACTAATTTACAAGAAGACTGACTCTTCCGACAGTCTATGTTATGAACCATTCCTGTGACACTAGTTATAGATTCCGATGCTTAACTTCAGGATTACTGTATCCCTTGGACCTTCTTATTGACGATGAAACACAGAAATTGCATCGGAATTAAAAACAAAAGGCTCAATGCCGAATTAAGTACAAGACGTCTGACTCGTCTTACTGTCTATGTTTTGAACCATTCATGTGACACTAGTTATAGACTCTGATGCTTCACTCCAGGTTTACCGTATCCCTTGGACCTTCTTATTGACGATGAAACACAGAAATTGCATCGGAATTAAATACAATAGGCACAATTGCCGACTTCAGTAAAAGAAGTCTGACTCTTCTTACTGTCTGGGTTTTGAAACATTACTGTGACACTAGTTATATATTCAGATGCTTCACTTCAGGTTTACTGTATCCCTTGGACCTTCTTATTGACGATGTAACACAGAAATTTCATCGGAATTAAATAGAAAAGGCACAATGCCGACTTAAGTACAAGAATACTGACTCATCTTACTGTCTATGTTTTGAACCGTCCCTGTGACACTAGTTATAGGTTCCGATGCTTCTCTCCAGGTTTACTGTATCCCTTGGACCTTCTTATTGACAATGAAACACAGAAATTGCATCGGAATTAAATACTAAAAGCACCATGCCGACTTAAGTACTAGAAGACTGACTCTTCTTACTGACAATGTTTTGAATCGTTCCTGTGCCACTAGTTATAGATTCCGATGCTTCACTTCAGGTTTACTGTATCCCTCTGACCTTCTTATTGACGATGAAACACAGAAATTGCATCAGAATTAAATACAAAAGGCACAATGCCGAATTAAGTACAAGAAGACTAAACGCTTCTTACTATCTATGCTTTGAACCATTCCTGTGACACTAGTTATGGACTCCGATGCTTCACTCCAGGTTTACTATATCCCTTGGACCTTCTTATTGACGATGAAACACAGAAATTGCATCGGAACTAAATACAAAAGGCACAATGCCGACTTAACTACAAGAAGACTGACTCTTCTTACTGACTATGTTTTGAACCATTCCTGTGACACTAGTTATAGATTCTGATGCTTAACTTCAGGATTACTGTATCCCTTGGACTTTCTTATTGACGATGAAACACAGAAATTGCATCGGAATTAAATACAAAGGCTCAATGACGAATTAAGTACAAGAAGACTGACTCTTCTTGCTGTCTATGTTTTGAACCATTCCTGTGACACTAGTTATAGACTCTGATGCTTCACTCCAGGTTTACTGTATCCCTTGGACCTTCCTATTGACGATGAAACACAGAAATTGCATCGGAATTAAATACAAAAGGCACAATGCCGACTTCAGTAAGAGAAGTCTGACTCTTCTTACTGTCTGGGTTTTGAACCATTACTGTGACACTAGTTATATATTCAGATGCTTCACTTCAGGTTTACTGTATCCCGTGGACCTTCTTATTGACGATGTAACACAGAAATTGCATCGGAATGAAATAGAAAAGGCACAATGCCGACTTAAGTACAAGAATACTGACTCATCTTACTGTCTATGTTTTGAACCGTCCCTGTGACACTAGTTATAGGTTCCGATGCTTCTCTCCAGGTTTACTGTATCCCTTGGACCTTCTTATTGACGATGAAACACAGAAATTGCATCGGAATTAAATACAAAAACACAGTGCCGACTTAAGTACAAGAAGACTGACGCTTCTTACTGACTATGTTTTGAACCATTCCTGTGACACTAGTTATAGATTCCGATGCTTCACTTCAGCTTTACTGTATCCCTCTGACCTTCTTATTGACGATGAAACACAGAAATTGCATCAGAATTAAGTACAAAAGGCACAATGCCGAATTAAATACAAGAAGACTAAACACTTCTTACTGTCTATGTTTTGAACCATTCCTGTGACACTAGTTACAGACTCCGATGCTTCACTCCAGGTTTACTGTATCCCTTGGACCTTCTTCTTGACGATGAAACACAGAAATTGCATCGGAATTAAATACAAAGGGCACAATGCCGACTTATGTACAAGAAGACTGACTCTTCCGACAGTCTATGTTATGAACCATTCCTGTGACACTAGTTATAGATTCCGATGCTTAACTTCAGGATTACTGTATCCCTTGGACCTTCTTATTGACGATGAAACACAGAAATTGCATCGGAATTAAAAACAAAAGGCTCAATGCCGAATTAAGTACAAGACGTCTGACTCGTCTTACTGTCTATGTTTTGAACCATTCATGTGACACTAGTTATAGACTCTGATGCTTCACTCCAGGTTTACCGTATCCCTTGGACCTTCTTATTGACGATGAAACACAGAAATTGCATCGGAATTAAATACAATAGGCACAATTGCCGACTTCAGTAAAAGAAGTCTGACTCTTCTTACTGTCTGGGTTTTGAAACATTATTGTGACACTAGTTATATATTCAGATGCTTCACTTCAGGTTTACTGTATCCCTTGGACCTTCTTATTGACGATGTAACACAGAAATTTCATCGGAATTAAATAGAAAAGGCACAATGCCGACTTAAGTACAAGAATACTGACTCATCTTACTGTCTATGTTTTGAACCGTCCCTGTGACACTAGTTATAGGTTCCGATGCTTCTCTCCAGGTTTACTGTATCCCTTGGACCTTCTTATTGACGATGAAACACAGAAATTGCATCGGAATTAAATACTAAAAGCACCATGCCGACTTAAGTACTAGAAGACTGACTCTTCTTACTGACAATGTTTTGAATCGTTCCTGTGCCACTAGTTATAGATTCCGATGCTTCACTTCAGGTTTACTGTATCCCTCTGACCTTCTTATTGACGATGAAACACAGAAATTGCATCAGAATTAAATACAAAAGGCACAATGCCGAATTAAGTACAAGAAGACTAAACGCTTCTTACTATCTATGCTTTGAACCATTCCTGTGACACTAGTTATGGACTCCGATGCTTCACTCCAGGTTTACTATATCCCTTGGACCTTCTTATTGACGATGAAACACAGAAATTGCATCGGAATTAAATACAAAAGGCACAATGCCGACTTAACTACAAGAAGACTGACTCTTCTTACTGACTATGTTTTGAACCATTCCTGTGACACTAGTTATAGATTCTGATGCTTAACTTCAGGATTACTGTATCCCTTGGACTTTCTTATTGACGATGAAACACAGAAATTGCATCGGAATTAAATACAAAGGCTCAATGACGAATTAAGTACAAGAAGACTGACTCTTCTTGCTGTCTATGTTTTGAACCATTCCTGTGACACTAGTTATAGACTCTGATGCTTCACTCCAGGTTTACTGTATCCCTTGGACCTTCCTATTGACGATGAAACACAGAAATTGCATCGGAATTAAATACAAAAGGCACAATGCCGACTTCAGTAAGAGAAGTCTGACTCTTCTTACTGTCTGGGTTTTGAACCATTACTGTGACACTAGTTATATATTCAGATGCTTCACTTCAGGTTTACTGTATCCCGTGGACCTTCTTATTGACGATGTAACACAGAAATTGCATCGGAATGAAATAGAAAAGGCACAATGCCGACTTAAGTACAAGAATACTGACTCATCTTACTGTCTATGTTTTGAACCGTCCCTGTGACACTAGTTATAGGTTCCGATGCTTCTCTCCAGGTTTACTGTATCCCTTGGACCTTCTTATTGACGATGAAACACAGAAATTGCATCGGAATTAAATACAAAAACACAGTGCCGACTTAAGTACAAGAAGACAGACGCTTCTTACTGACTATCTTTTGAACCATTCCTGTGACACTAGTTATAGATTCCGATGCTTCACTTCAGGTTTACTGTATCCCTCTGACCTTCTTATTGACGATGAAACACAGAAATTGCATCAGAATTAAGTACAAAAGGCACAATGCCGAATTAAATACAAGAAGACTAAACACTTCTTTCTGTCTATGTTTTGAACCATTCCTGTGACACTAGTTATAGACTCCGATGCTTCACTCCAGGTTTACTGTATGCCTTGGACCTTCTTATTGACGATGAAACACAGAAATTGCATCAGAATTAAATACAAAAGGCACAATGCCGAATTATGTACAAGAAGACTGACTCTTCTTACTGTCCATGTTTTGAACCATTCCTGTGACACTAGTTATGGATTCCGATCGTTCATTTCAGGTTTACTGTATCCCTTGGACCTTCTTATTGACGATGAAGCACAGATATTGCATCGGAATTAAATACAAAATGCACAATGCCGATTTAAGTACAAGAAGACTGACTCTTCCAACTGTCTATGTTTAGAACCATTCCTGTGCCACTAGTTATAGATTCCGATGTTTCACTTCAGGTTTACTGTATCCCTCTGACCGTCTTATTGACGCTGAAACACAGAAATTGCATCGGAATTAAATAGAAAAGGCACAATGCCGACTTAAGTACTAGAAGACTGACTCTTCCTACTGTCTATGTTTGAACCATTCCTGTGATACTAGTTATTGATTCCGATGCTTCACTCCCGGTTTACTGTATTCCTTGGACCTCCTTATTGAAGATGAAACACAGAAATTGCATCGGAATTAAATACAAAGGGCACAATGCCGACTTATGTACAAGAAGACTGACTCTTCCGACAGTCTATGTTATGAACCATTCCTGTGATACTAGTTATAGATTCCGATGCTTAACTTCAGGATTACTGTATCCCTTGGACCTTCTTATTGACGATGAAACACAGAAATTGCATCGGAATTAAAAACAAAAGGCTCAATGCCGAATTAAGTACAAGACGTCTGACTCGTCTTACTGTCTATGTTTTGAACCATTCATGTGACACTAGTTATAGACTCTGATGCTTCACTCCAGGTTTACCGTATCCCTTGGACCTTCTTATTGACGATGAAACACAGAAATTGCATCGGAATTAAATACAATAGGCACAATTGCCGACTTCAGTAAAAGAAGTCTGACTCTTCTTACTGTCTGGGTTTTGAAACATTACTGTGACACTAGTTATATATTCAGATGCTTCACTTCAGGTTTACTGTATCCCTTGGACCTTCTTATTGACGATGTAACACAGAAATTTCATCGGAATTAAATAGAAAAGGCACAATGCCGACTTAAGTACAAGAATACTGACTCATCTTACTGTCTATGTTTTGAACCGTCCCTGTGACACTAGTTATAGGTTCCGATGCTTCTCTCCAGGTTTACTGTATCCCTTGGACCTTCTTATTGACGATGAAACACAGAAATTGCATCGGAATTAAATACTAAAAGCACCATGCCGACTTAAGTACTAGAAGACTGACTCTTCTTACTGACAATGTTTTGAATCGTTCCTGTGCCACTAGTTATAGATTCCGATGCTTCACTTCAGGTTTACTGTATCCCTCTGACCTTCTTATTGACGATGAAACACAGAAATTGCATCAGAATTAAATACAAAAGGCACAATGCCGAATTAAGTACAAGAAGACTAAACGCTTCTTACTATCTATGCTTTGAACCATTCCTGTGACACTAGTTATGGACTCCGATGCTTCACTCCAGGTTTACTATATCCCTTGGACCTTCTTATTGACGATGAAACACAGAAATTGCATCGGAATTAAATACAAAAGGCACAATGCCGACTTAACTACAAGAAGACTGACTCTTCTTACTGACTATGCTTTGAACCACTCCTGTGACACTAGTTATAGATTCTGATGCTTAACTTCAGGATTACTGTATCCCTTGGACTTTCTTATTGACGATGAAACACAGAAATTGCATCGGAATTAAATACAAAGGCTCAATGACGAATTAAGTACAAGAAGACTGACTCTTCTTGCTGTCTATGTTTTGAACCATTCCTGTGACACTAGTTATAGACTCTGATGCTTCACTCCAGGTTTACTGTATCCCTTGGACCTTCCTATTGACGATGAAACACAGAAATTGCATCGGAATTAAATAAAAAAGGCACAATGCCGACTTAAGTACTAGAAGACTGACTCTTCTTACTGACTATGTTTTGAACCATTCCTGTGATACTAGTTATAGATTCCGAAGCTTCACTCCAGGTTTACTGTATTCCTTGGACCTTCTTAATGACGATGAAACACAGAAATTGCATCGGAATTGAATACAAAGGGCACAATGCCGACTAATGTACAAGAAGACTGACTCTTCCGACAGTCTATGTTTGAACCATTCCTGTGACACTAGTTATAGATTCCGGTGCATCACTCCAGGATTTCTGTATCCCTTGGACATTCTTATTGACGATGAAACACAGAAATTGCATCGGAATTAAATATAAAATGCACAATGCCGCCTTAAGTACAAGAAAACTGACTCTTATTACTGTCTATGCTTTGAACCATTCGTGTGACTCTAGTTATAGATTAAGATGCTTCACTTCAGGTTTACTGTATCCCTCTGACTGTCTTATTGACGATGAAACACAGAAATTGCGTCGGAATTAAATACAAAAGGCAGAATGCCGACTTAAGTACAAGAAGACTGACTCTTCTTACTGTCTATGTTTTGAACCATTCCTGTGACACTAGTTGTAGATTCAGATGCTTCAATTCAGGTCTACTGTATCCCTTGGACCTTCCTATTGACGATGAAACACAGAAGTAGCATCGGAATTAAATACAATAATCACAATGCCGACTTAAGTACAAGAAGACTGACTCTTCTTACTGACTATGTTTTGAACTATTCCTGTGACACTAAATATAGATTCCGACGCTTCACATCATATTTACTGTATCCCTCTGACCTTCTTATTGACGATGATACACAGAAATTGCATCGGAATTAAATACAAAAGGCACAATGCCGACTTAAGTATATGTAGACTGACTTTTCCTACTGTCTATGTTTTGAACCATTCCTGTGACACTAGTTATTGATTCCGATGGTTCATTTCAGGTTTACTGTATCCCTTGGACCTTCTTATTGACGATGAAACACAGAAATTGCATCGGAATTAAATACAAAAGGCACAATGCCGACTTAACTACTAGAAGACTGACTCTTCTTACTGACTATGTTTTGAACCATTCCTGTGACACTAGTTATAGATTCTGATGCTTAACTTCAATATTACTGTATCCCTTGGACCTTCTTATTGACGATGAAACACAGAAATTGCATCGGAATTAAATACAAAGGCTCAATGACGAATTAAGTACAAGAAGACTGACTCTTCTTGCTGTCTATGTTTTGAACCATTCCTGTGACAATAGTTATAGACTCTGATGCTTCACTCCAGGTTTTCTGTATCCCTTGGACCTTCCTATTGACGATGAAACACAGAAATTACATCGGAATTAAATAAAAAACGCACAATGCCGACTTAAGTAAAAGAAGTCTGACTCTTCTTACTGTCTGTGCTTTTAACCATTCCTGTGACACTAGTTATAGATTCCGATGCTTCACTCCAGGTTTACTGTAATCCTTGGACCTCCTTATTGACGATGAAACACAGAAATTGCATCGGAATTAAATACAAAAGGCACAATGCCGACCAATGTACAAGATGACTGACTCTTCTTACTGTCTATAATTTGAATCATTCCTGTGACAGTAGATATAGATTCCGATGCTTCAATTCAGGTCTACTGTATCCCTTGGACCCTCTTAATGACGATGAAACACAGAAATTGCATCGGAATTAAATACAATAGGCACAATGCCGACTTAAATACACGAAGACTGACTCTTCTTACTCACTATGATTTGAACTATTCCTGTGACACTAGTTATAGATTCCGATGCTTTAGATCAGATTTACTGTATCCCTCTGACCTTCTTATTGACGATGAAACACAGAAATTACATCATAATTAAATACAAAAGGCACAATGCCGACTTAAGTACATGTAGACTGACTTTTATTACTGTCTATGTTTTGAACCATTCCTGTGACACTAGTTATAGATTCCGATGGTTCATTTCAGGTTTACTGTATCCCTTGGACCATCTTATTGACGATGAAACACAGAAATTGCATCAGAATTAAATACAAAGGCTCAATGCCGAATTAAGTACAAGAAGACTGACTCTTCTTACTGTCTATGTTTTGAACCATTCTTGCGACACTAGTTATAGACTCTGATGCTTCACTCCAGGTTTACTGTATCCCTTGAAACTTCTTATTGACGATGAAACACAGAAATAGCATCGGAATTCAATACAAAAGGCACAATGCCGACTTAAGTAAAAGAAGTATGACTCTTCTTACTGTCTGTGTTTTGAACCATTCCTGTGAAACTAGTTATAGATTCCGATGCTTCACTCTAGGTTTACTGTATCCCTTGGACCTTCTTATTGACGACGAAACACAGAAATTGCATCGGAATTACATACAAAAGGCACAATGCCGACTTAAGTAAAAGATGTCTGACTCTTCTTACTGTCTATGTTTTGAACCAATCCTGTGACACTAGTTATAGATTCCGATGCTTCACCTCAGGTTTACTGTATCCTTCTGACCTTCTTATTGACGATGAAACACAGAAATTGCATCATAATTAAATACAAAAGGCACAATGCCGAATTAAGTACAAGAAGACTGACTCTTCTTACTGTCTATGATTTGAACCATTCCTGTGACACTAGTTATAGACTTCGAAGCTTCACTCCAGGTTTACTGTATCCCTTGGACCTTCTTATTGCCGATGAAACACAGAAATTGCATCGGAATTACATACAAAAGGCACAATGCCGACTTAAGTAAAAGATGTCTGACTCTTCTTACTGTCTATGTTTTGAACCAATCCTGTGACACTAGTTATAGATTCCGATGCTTCACTCCAGGTTTACTGTATCCCTTGGACCTTCTTATTGACGATGAAACACAGAAATTGCATCAGAATTAAATACAATAAGCAAACTGCCGACTTAAGTACAAGAAGACTGACTCTTCCTACTGTCTATGTTTTGAACCATTCCTGTGACACTAGTCATAGATTCCGATGCTTCACTTCAGGTTTACTGTATCCCTCCGACCGTCTTATTGACGGCGAAACACAGAAATTGCATCGGAATTAAATAGAGAATGCACAATGCCGACTTAAGTACAAGAAGACTGAATCTTCCAACTCTCTATGCTTTGAACCATTCCTGTGACACTAGTTATAGATTCCGGTGCTTCACTTCAGGTTTACTGTATCCCTCTGACCTTCTTATTGACGATGAAACACAGAAATCGCATCACAATTAAATTGGAAAGTCACAATACGGACTTAAGTACAAGAAGACTGACTCTTCCTACTGTCTATGCTTTGAACCATTCCTGTGACACTAGTTTTTTATTCCGATGCTTCACTTCAGGTTTACTGTATCCCATGGCCCTTCTTATTGACGATGAAACACAGAAATTGCATCGGAATTAAATACAAATGCACAATACCGACTTAAGTACAAGAAGACTGACTCTTCCTACTGTCTATGTTTTCAACCATTCCAGTGACACTAGTTTTTTATTCAGATGCTTCACTTGAGGTTTACTGTATCCCTCGGAGCTTCTTATGGACGATGAAACACAGAAATTGCATCGGAATGATATACAAAAGGCACAATGCCGACTTAAGTACAAGAAGAGTGAATCTTCCAACTCTCTATGTTTTGAACCATTCCTGTGACACTAGTTATAGATTCCGATGCTTCAGTTCAGGTTTACTGTATCCCTCTGACCTTCTTATAGACGATGAAACTCAGAAATTACATCGGAATTAAATAGAAAAGGCACAATACCGAATTAAGTACAAGAAGACTGACTCTTCTGACAGTCTATGTTTTGAACCATTAATGTGACACTAGTTTTAGCTTCCGATGCTTCACTTCAGGTTTATTGTATCCCTTGGACCTTCTTGTTGACGATGAAACACATAAATTGCATCGGAATTAAATAGAAAAGGCACAATGCCGACTTAAGTACAGGAATACTGACTCATCTTACTGTCTATGTTTTGAACCGTCTCTGTGACACTAGTTATACATTCAGATGCTTCACTCCAGGTTTACTGTGTCCCTTGGACCTTCTTATTGACGATGAAGCACAGAAATTGCATCGGAATTAAATACAAAAGGCACAATGCCGACTTAAGTACAAGAAGACTGACTCTTCCGACTGTCTACGTTTTGAACCATTCCTGTGACACTAGTTATAGATTCCGATGCATCACTCCAGGTTTAATGTGTCCCTTGGACCTTCTTGTTGACGATGAAACACAGAAATTGCATCGGAAGTAAATAAAAAAGGCACAATGCCGACTTAAGTACTCTTCTTACTTTCTATGTTTTGAACCGTCCCTGTGACACTAGTTATAGATTCCGATACTTCACTCCAGAATTACTGTATCCCTTGGACCTTCCTATTGACGATGAAACACAGAAATTTCATCGGAATTAAATACAAATGGCACAATGCCGAATTAAGTACAAGAAGACTGACTCTTCTTACTGTCTATGTGTTGAACCATTCCCGTGACACTAGTTATAGATTCCGATGCTTCACTTCAGGTTTACTGTATCCCTCTAACCTTCTTATTGACGATGAAACACAGAAATTGCATCGGAATTAAATACAAAAGGCACAATGCCGTCTTCTGTACAGGAAGGCTGACTCTTCCAACTGTCTATGTTTTAAACCATTCCTGTGCCACTAGTTATAGATTCCGATGCTTCACTTCAGGTTTACTGTTTCCCTTGGACCTTCTTGTTGACGACGAAACACAGAAATTGCATCGGAAGTAAATACAAGAGGCACAATGCCGACTGAAGTACAAGAATACTGACTCATCTTACTTTCTATGATTTGAACCGTCCCTGTGACACTAGTTATAGATTCCGATGCATCACTCCAGAATTACTGTATCCCTTTGACCTTCTTATTGACGATGAAACACAGATATTGCATCGGAATTAAATACAAAAGGCACAATGCCGACTTAAGTACAAGAAGACTGACTCTTCTTACTGACAATGCTTTGCACTATTCCTGTGACACTAGTTATAGATTACGATGCTTCGCTTCAGGTGTACTGTATCCCTCTGACCTTCTTATTGACGATGAAACACAGAAATTGCATCGGAATTAAATACAAAAGGCACAATGCCGAATTAAGTACAAGAACACTGACTCTTCTTACTGTCTATGTGTTGAACCATTCCTTTGACACTGGTTATAGACTCCGATGCTTCACTCCAGGTTTACTGTATCCCTCTGACCTTCTTATTGACGATGAAACACAGAAATTGCTTCGGAATTAAATACAAAATGCACAATGCCGACTTAAGTTAAAGAAGACTGACTCTTCCTACGGTCTATGTTTTGAACCTTTCCTGTGACACTAGTTATAGATTCCGATGCTTCACTTCAGGTTTACTGTATCCCTGTGACCTTCTTATTGACGATGAAACACAGAAATTGCATCAGAAATAAATACAAAAGGCATAATACCGACTTAAGTACAAGAAGACTGACTCTTATTCATGACTATATGTTGAACCATTCTTGTGACACTAGTCATAGATTCCGATACTTCACTCCAGAATTACTGTATCCCTTGGACCTTCCTATTGACGATGAAACACAGAAATTTCATCGGAATTAAATACAAATGGCACAATGCCGAATTAAGTACAAGAAGACTGACTCTTCTTACTGACTAAGTTTTGAACCATTCCTGTGACACTAGTTATAGATTCCAATGCTTCACTTCAGGTTTCCTGTATCCCTCTGGCCTTCTTATTGACGATGAAACACAGAATTGCACCGGAATTAAATACATGAGGCACAATGCCGAATTAAGTACAAGATGACTGACTCTTCATACTGTCTATGTTTTGATCGAACACTGTGACACTAGTTATAGATTCCGATGCATCACTCCAGGTTTACTGTATCCCTATGACCTTCTTATTGACAATGAAACACAGAAATTGCATCGGAATTTAAGACAATAGGCATAATGCCGACTTAAGTACAAGAAGACTGACTGTTCCTACTGTCTATGTTTTGAACCACTGCTGTGACACTAGTCATAGATTCCGATGCTTCACTTCAGGTTTACTGTATCCCTTGGACCTTCTTATAGATGATAAAACACAGAAATTGCATCGGAATTAAATACAATAGGCACAATACCGACTTAAGTACAAGAAGACTGGCTCTTCTTACTATGTTTTGACCCATTCCTGTGACACTAGTCATTGATTCCGATGCTTCACTTCAGAATTACTGTATCTCTCAGACCTTCTTATTGACGATGAAAGACAGATATTGCATCGGAATTAAATACAAAAGGCACAATGCAGACTAAAGTACAAGCAGACTGACTCTTCTGACAGTCTAAGTTTGAACCATTCCTGTGACACTACTTTTAGCTTCCGATGCTTCACTTCAGCTTTACTGCATCCCTTTCCCTTCTTATTGACGATGAAAGACAGACATTGCATCGGAATTAAATACAAAATTCACAACGCCGACTTAAGTACAAGAAGACTGACTCTTCTTACTGACTATGATTTGAACCATTTCTGTGACACTAGTTATAGATTCCGATGCTGCACTTCAGGTTTACTGTGTCCCTGTGACCTTCTTATTGACGATGAAACAGAGAAATTGCATCGGAATTAAATACAAAAGGCACAATGCCGAATTAAGTACAAGAAGACTGACTCTTCCGACTGTCTATGTTTTGAACCATTCCTGTGACACTCGATATAGACTCCGATGCTTTCACTCCAGGTTGACTGTATCCCTTGGACCTTCTTCGTGACGATGAAACACAGAAATTGCATCGCAATTACATACAAAAGGCAAACTGCCGACTTAAGTACAAGAAGACTGACTCTTCCTACTGTCTATGTTTTGAACCATTCCTGTGACACTAGTCATAGATTCCGATGCTTCACTTCAGGTTTACTGTATCAATTGGACCTTCTTATTGACGATGAAACACAGAAATTGCATCGGAATTAAATACAAAAGGCGCAATACCGACTTAAGTACAAGATGACTGACTCTTCCTACTGACTATGTTTTGAACCATTCCTGTGACACTAGTCATGGACTCCGATGCTTCACTTCAGGTTTACTGTATCCCTCCGACCGTCTTTTTGACGACGAAACACAGAAATTGCATCGGAATTAAATAGAGAATGCACAATGCCGACTTAAGTACAAGAAGACGGAATCTTCCAAATCTCTATGTTTGGAACCATTCCTGTGATGCTTAACTTCAGAATTACTGTATCCCTCAGACCTTCTTATTGCCGATGAAAGCCAAATATTGCATCGGAATTAAATACAAAAGGCAAAATGCCGACTAAAGTACAAGAAGACTGACTCTTCTGACAGTCTAGGTTTGAACCATTCCTGTGACACTTCTTTTAGCTTCCGATGCTTCACTTCAGCTTTACTGTATCCTTTGGGCCTTCTTATTGACGATGAAACACATAAATTGCATCGGAATTATATAGAAAAGGCACAATGCCGACTTAAGTACAGGAATACTGACTCATCTTACTGTCTATGTTTTGAACCGTCTCTGTGACACTAGTTATACATTTCGATGCTTTACTCCATGTTTGCTGTATCCCTTGGACCTTCTTATTGACGTTGAAACAGAGACATTGCATCTGAATTAAATACAGAAGTCACAACGCCGACTTAAGTACAAGAAGACTGACTCTTCTTACTGACTACGTTTTGAACACTTTCTGTGACACTAGTTATAGATTCCGATGCTGCACTTCAGGTTTACTGTGTCCCTCTGACCTTCTTATTGACGATGAAACACAGAAATTGCATCGGAATTAAATACAAAAGGCACAATGCCGAATTAAGTACAAGAAGACTGACTCTTCTTACTCTCTATGTGTTGAACCATTCCTGTGACACTAGTTATAGATTCTGATGCTTCACTTCAGGTTTACTGTATCCCTCTGACCTTCTTATTGACGATGAAACACAGAAATTGCATCGGAATAAAATACAAAAGGCACAATGCCGACTTAAGAACAAGAAGACTGACTCTTCCGACTGTCTATGTTTTGAACCATTCCTGTGACACTCGATATAGATTCCGATGCTTCACTCCAGGTTTACTGTGTCCCTTGGACCTTCTTATTGACGATGAAACACAGAAATAGCATCGGAATTAAATACAATAGGCACAATGCCGACTTAAGTACAAGAAGACACTTCCCACTGTCTAAGTTTTGAACCATTCCAGTGACACTAGTTATAGATTCCGATGCTTCACTTCAGGTTTACTGTATCCCTTGGACCTTCTTATTGACGATGAAACACAGAAATTGTATCGGAATTAAATACAAAAGGCACAATGCCGACTAAGTACAAGAAGACTGACTTTTCTTACTGACTATGTTTTGAACCATTCCTGTGACACTAGTTATTGATTCCGATGCTTCATTTCATGTTTACTGTATCCCTCTGACCCTCTTATTGACGATGAAACACAGAAATTGCATCGGAATTAAATACAAAAGGCACAATGCCGAATTAAGTACAAGAAGACTGACTCTTCCTACTGTCTATGTTTGAAGCTTTCCTGTGACACTAGTTATAGACTCCGATGCTTCACTCCAGGTTGACTGTATCCCTTGGACCTTCTTCTTGACGATGAAACACAGAAATTGCATCGCAATTACATACAAAAGGCAAACTGCCGACTTAAGTACAAGAAGACTGACTCTTCCTACTGTCTATGTTTTGAACCATTCCTGTGACACTAGTCATAGATTCCGATGCTTCACTTCAGGTTTACTGTATCAATTGGAACTTCTTATTGACGATGAAACACAGAAATTGCATCGGAATTAAATACAAAAGCGCAATACCGACATAAGTACAAGATGACTGACTCTTCCTACTGACTATGTTTTGAACCATTCCTGTGACACTAGTCATAGACTCCGATGCTTCACTTCAGGTTTACTGTATCCCTCCGACCGTCTTATTGACGACGAAACACAGAAATTGCATCGGAATTAAATAGAGAATGCACAATGCCGACTTAAGTACAAGAAGACTGAATCTTCCAAATCTCTATGTTTTGAACCATTCCTGTGACATTAGTTATAGATTCCGATGCTTCACTTCAGGTTTACTGTATCCCTTGGACCTTCTTATTGACGATGAAACACAGAAATTGCATCGGAATTAAATACAAAAGGCATAATACCGACTTAAGTACAAGAAGACTGACTTTTCTTACTGACTATGTTTGAACCATTCCTGTGACACTAGGCATAGATTCCGATGCTTCACACCAGGTTTTCTGTATCCCTCTGACCGCCTTATTGACGATGAAACAGAGAAAATGCATCGGAATTAAATAGAAAAGGCACAATGCCGACATAAGTACAAGAAGACTGAATCTTCCAACTCTCTATGTTTTGAACCATTCTTGTGACACTAGTTATAGATTCCGATGCTTCACTTCAGGTTTACCGTATCCCTCTGACCTTCTTATTGACGATGAAACACAGAAACTGCATCGGAATTAAATAGAAAAGGCACAATACCGACTTAAGTACAAGAAGACTGACTCTTCCTTCTGTCTATGTTCTCAACCATTCCTGTGACACTAGTTTTTTATTCAGATGCTTCACTTGAGGTTTACTGTATCCCTCGGACCTTCTTATGGACGATGAAACACAGATATTGCATCGGAATGAAATTCAAAAGGCACAAAGCCGACTTAAGTGCAAGAAAACGGAATCTTCCAACTCTCTATGTTTTGAACCATTCCTGTGACACTAGTTATAGATTCCGATGCTTGAGTTCAGGTTTACTGTATCCCTCTGACCTTCTTATAGACGATGAAACACAGAAATTGCATCGGAATTAAATAGAAAAGGCACAATACCGACTTAAGTACAAGAAGACTGATTCTTCCCACTGTCTATGTTATGAACCATTCCTGTGACACTAGTTATAGATTCCGAAGCTTGACATCAGGTTTACTGTATCCCTCGGACCTTCTTATTGACGATGTAACACACAAATTGCATCGGAATTATATACAAAAGCCACAATGCCGACTTAAGTACAAGAAGACTGACTCTTCTTACTGACTAAGTTTTGAACCATTCCTGTGACACTAGTTATAGATTCCGATGGTTCATTTCAGGTTTACTGTATCCCTTGGACCTTCTTATTGACGATGAAACACAGAAATTGCATCGGAATTAAATACAAAAGGCACACGGCCGACTTAAGTACAAGAAGACTGACTCTTCTTACTGACTATGTTTTGAACCATTCCAGTGACACTAGTTATAGATTCCGATGCTTCACATCAATTTTACTGTATCCCTCTGACCTTCTTATGGACGATGAGACGCAGAAATTGCATCGGAGGTAAATACAATAGGCACAATGCCGACTTAACTACAAGAAGACTGACTGTTCCTACTGTCTATGTTTTGAACCACTCCTGTGACACTAGTCATAGATTCCGATGCTTCACTTCAGGTTTACTGTATCCCTTGGACCTTCTTATAGACGATGAAACACAGAAATTGCATCGGCATTAAATACAAAAGGCACAATACCGACTTAAGTACAAGAAGACTGACTCTTCCTGCTGACTATGTTTTGAAACATCTCTGTGACACTAGTTATAGATTCCGATGCTGCACTTCAGGTTTACTGTATCCCTCTGACATTCTTCTTGACGTCGAAACACAGAAATTTCATCGGAATTAAATACAAAAGGCACAATGCCGAATTAAGTACAAGAAGACTGACACTTCTTACTGTCTATGTGTTGAACCATTCCCGTGACACTAGTTATAGATTCCGATGCTTAACTTCAGGTTTACTGTATCCCTCCGACCTTCTTATTGACGATGAATCACAGACATTGCATCGGAACTAAATACAAAAGGCACAATGCCGACTTAAGAACAAGAAGACTGACTCTTCCGACTGTCTATGTTTGAACAATTCCTGTGACACTCGATATAGATTCCGATGCTTCACTCCAGGTTTACTGTGTCCCTTGGACCTTCTTATTGACGATGAAACACAGAAATAGCATCGGAATTAAATACAATAGGCACAATGCCGACTTACGTACAAGAAGACTGACTCTTCCCACTGTCTAAGTTTTGAACCATTCCAGTGACACTAGTTATAGATTCCGATGCTTCACATCAATTTTACTGTATCCCTCTGACCCTCTTATTGACGATGAAACACAGAAATTGCATCGGAATTAAATACAAAAGGCACAATGCCGAATTAAGTACAAGAAGACTGACTCTTCCTACTGTCTATGTTTGAAGCTTTCCTGTGACACTAGTTATAGACTCCGATGCTTCACCCCAGGTTGACTGTATCCCTTGGACCTTCTTCTTGACGATGAACCACAGAAATTGCATCGCAATTACATACAAAAGGCAAACTGCCGACTTAAGTACAAGAAGACTGACTCTTCCTACTGTCTATGTTTTGAACCATTCCTGTGATACTAGTCATAGATTCCGATGCTTCACTTCAGGTTTACTGTATCAATTGGACCTTCTTATTGACGATGAAACACAGAAATTGCATCGGAATTAAATACAAAAGGCGCAATACCGACATAAGTACAAGATGACTGACTCTTCCTACTGACTATGTTTTTAACCATTCCTGTGACACTAGTCATAGACTCCGATGCTTCACTTCAGGTTTACTGTATCCCTCCGACCGTCTTATTGACGACGAAATACAGAAATTGCATCGGAATTAAATAGAGAATGCACAATGCCGACTTAAGTACAAGAAGACTGAATCTTCCAAATCTCTATGTTTTGAACCATTCCTGTGACATTAGTTATAGATTCCGATGCTTCACTTCAGGTTTACTGTATCCCTTGGCCCTTCTTATTGAGGATGAAACACAGAAATTGCATTGGAATGAAATAGAAAAAGCACAATGCCGAATTAAGTACAAGAAGACTGACTCTTCTTACTGTCTATGCTTTGAACCATTAATGTGACACTAGTTGTGGACTCCGATGCCTCACTCCAGGTTTACTGTATCCCTTGGACCTTCTTATTGACGATGAAACACAGAAATAGCATCGGAAATAAATACAAAAGGCACAATGCCCACCTAAGTAAAACAAGTCTGACTCTTCTTACTGTCTATGGTTTGAACCATTCCTGTGACACTAGTTGTATATTCCGACGCTTAACTCCAGGTTTATGTACACCTTGGACCTTCTTATTGACGATGAAACACAGAAATTGCATCAGAATTAAATACAAGAAGCACAATGATGACTTAAGTACAAAAATACAGATTCATCTTACTGTCTATGTTTTGAACCGTCCCTGTGACACTAGTTATAGATTCCCATGCTTCACTTGAGGTTAACTGTATCCCTTGGACCTACTTATTGACGATGAAACTCAGAAATTGCATCGGAAATAAATACAAAAAGCACAATGCCGACTTAAGTACAAGAAGACTGACTCTCCTTACTGTCTATGTTTTGAACCATTCCTGTGACACGAGATATAGACTCCGATGCTTCACTCCAGTTTTACTGTATCCCTTGGACCTTCTTGTTGACGATGAAACACAGAAATAGCATCAGAATTAAATACAAAAGGCACAATGCCGACTTAAGTAAGACAAGTCTGACTCTTCTTACTGTCTATGGTTTGAACCTTTCCTGTGACACTAGTTATAGATTCCGATGCTTCACTCCAGGTTTACTGTATGCCTTGGAACTTCGTATTGACGATGAAACACAGAAATTGCATCAGAATTAAATAGAAAAGGCACAATGATCACTTAAGTACCAGAAGACTGACTCTTCTTACTGACTGTGTTTGAACCATTCCTGTGATACTAGTTATAGATTCCGATGATTCACTTCAGGTTTACTGTATCTCTTGTACCTTCTTAATGACGATGAAACACAGAAATTGCATCGGAATTAAATACAAAAGGCATAATACCGACTTAAGTACAAGAAGACTGACTTTTCTTACTGACTATGTTTCAACCATTCCTGTGACACTAGGCATAGATTCCGATGCTTCAGTTCAGGTTTACTGTATCCCTCTGACCTTCTTATAGACGATGAAACACAGAAATTGCATCGGAATTAAATAGAAAAGGCACAATACCGACTTAAGTACAAGAAGACTGTCTCTACCTACTGTCTATGTTATGAACCATTCCTGTGACACTAGTTATAGATTCCGAAGCTTGACATCAGGTTTACTGTATCCCTCGGACCTTCTTATTGACGATGTAATACACAAATTGCATCGGAATTATATACAAAAGCCACAATACCGACTTAAGTACAAGAAGACTGACTCTTCTTACTGACTATGTTTTGAACCATTCCTGTGACACTAGTTATAGATTCCGATGGTTCATTTCAGGTTTACTGTATCCCTTGGACCTTCTTATTGACGATGAAACACAGAAATTGCATCGGAATTAAATACAAAAGGCACACGGCCGACTTAAGTACAAGAAAA
Organism: Schistocerca piceifrons; assembly: GCF_021461385.2. Classification (NCBI taxonomy): domain Eukaryota; kingdom Metazoa; phylum Arthropoda; class Insecta; order Orthoptera; family Acrididae; genus Schistocerca; species Schistocerca piceifrons. The sequence goes on along the minus strand of NW_025727349.1, from coordinate 83,994 downwards.
CTGACTCTCCCAACTGTCTATGTTTTGAACCATTCGTGAAACACTAGTTATGGATTCCGATGCTTCACTTAAGGTTTACTGTATCCCTCTGACCTTCGTATTGACGATGAATCACAGAAATTGCATTGGAATTGAATAGAAAAGGCACAATGCCGTTTTAACTACAAGAAGACTGATTCTTCTTACTGACTATGATTTGAACCTTTCCTGTGACACTAGTTATAGATTCCGATGCTTAACTTCAGGATTGCTGTATCCCACTGACCTTCTTACTGACGATGAAACACAGAAATTGAATTGGAAATAAATACACAAAGCAGAATGCCGACTAAAGTACAAGAATACTGACTCATCTTACTGTCTATGTTTTGAACCGTCCCTGTGACACTAGTTATAGATTCCGATGCTTCACTCCAGGTTACTGTATCCCTTGGACCTTCGTGTTGACGATGAAACACAGGAATTCCATCGGAATTAAATACAAAAGTCACAATTCCGACATAAGTACAAGAAGACTGACTCTTCTTACTGACTATGTTTTGAACCATTCCAGTGACACTAGTTATGGATTCCGATGCTTCACTCGAGGTTTACTGTGTCCCTTGGACCTTCTTATTGCCGATGAAACACAGAAATTGCATCGGAATTAAATACAATAGGCACAATGCCGACTTAAGTACAAGAAGACTGACACTTCCCACTGTCTAGGTTTTGAACCATTCCTGTGACACTAGTTATAGATTCCGATGCATCACTTCAGGTTTACTGTATCCCTTGGACCTTCGTATTGACGATGAAACACAGAAATTGCATCGGAATTAAATACAAAAGGCACAATGCCGAATTAAGTACAAGAAGACTGACTCTTCTTACTGTCTATGTTTTGAACCACCCCTGTGACACTAGTTACAGATTCCGATGCTTCACTCCAGGTTTTACTGTATCCCTATGACCTTCTTATGGACGATGATACACAGAAATTGCATCGGAGTTAAATACAATAGGCACAATGCCGACTTAAGTACAAGAAGACTGACTCTTCTTACTGTCTATGTTTTGAACCATTCCTGTGACACTAGTTATAGATTCCGATGCTTCAATTCAGGTCTACTGTATCCCTCTGACCATCTCATTGACGATGAAACACAGAAATTGCATCGGAATTAAATACAAAAGGCACAATGCCGACTTAAGTACAAGAAGACTGACTCTTCCTACTGTCTATGTTTTGAACCATTCCCGTGACACTAGTCACAAATTCCGTTGCTTCACTTCAGGATTACTGTATCCCTCTGACCTTCTTATTGACGATGAAACACAGAAATTGCATCGGAATTAAATACAAAAGGCACAATGCCGACTTAAGTACAAGAATACTGACTCATCTTACTTTCTATGATTTGAACTGTCCGTGTGACACTAGTTATAGATTCCGATGCTTCACTCCAGAACTACTGTATCCCTTGGACCTTCTTATTGACGATGAAACACAGAAATTGCATCGGAATTAAATACAAAAGGCACAATGCCGGCCTAAGTACAAGAAGACTGACTCTTCCTACTGACTATGTTTTGAACTATTCCTGTGACACTAGTTATAGATTACGATGCTTCGCTTCAGGTTTACTGTATCCCTCTGACCTTCTTATTGACGATGAAACACATAAATTGCATCGGAATTAAATACAAAAGGCACAATGCCGAATTAAGTACAAGAAGACTGACTCTACTTACTGTCAATGTGTTGAACCATTCCTGTGACACTAGTTACAGATTCCGATGCTTCACTTCAGGTTTACTGTATCCCTATGGAATTCTTACTGACGATGAATCACAGAATTCCACCGGAATTAAATACAAAAGGCACAATGCCGAATTAAGTACTAGAAGACTGACTCTTCTTACTGTCTATGTTTTGAACCATCCCTGTGACACTAGTTATTGATTCCGATGCATCACTCCAGATTTACTGAATCCCTATGACCTTCTTATTGACGATGAAGCACAGATATTGCATCGGAATTAAAAACAATAGGCACAATGCCGACTTAAGTACAAGAAAACTGACTGTTCCTACCGTCTATGTTTTGAACCACACCTGTGACACTAGTCATAGATTCCGATGCATCACTTCAGGTTTACTGTATCCCTTGGACCTTCTTATAGACGATGAAACACAGAAATTGCATCGGAATTAAATACAAAAGGCACAATACCGACTTAAGTACAAGAAGACTGACTCTTCTGACAGTCTATGTTTTGAACCATTCCTGTGACACTAGTTTTAGCTTCCGATGCTTCACTTCAGGTTTACTGTATCCCTTGGACCTTCTTATTGACGATGAAACACATAAATTGCATCGGAATTTTATAGAAAAGGCACAATGCCGACTTAAGTACAGGAATACTGACTCATCTTACTGTCTATGTTTTGAACCGTCTCTGTGACACTAGTTATACATTCCGATGCTTCACTCCAGGTTTGCTGTATCACTTGGACCTTCTTATTGACGTTGAAACACAGACATTGCATCGGAATTAAATACAAAAGGCACAACGCCGACTTAAGTACAAGAAGACTGACTCCTCTTACTGACTATGTTTTGAACCATTCCTGTGACACTAGTTATAGATTCCGATGCTGCCCTTCAGGTTTACTGTATCCCTGTGACCTTCTTATTGACGATGAAACACAGAAATTGCATCGGAATTAAATACAAAAGGCACAATGCCGAATTAAGTACAAGAAGACTGGCTCTTCTTACTGTCTATGTGTTGAACCATTCCTGTGACACTAGTTTTTTATTCAGATGCTTCACTTGAGGTTTACTGTATCCCTCGGACCTTTTTATGGACGATGAAACACAGATATTGCATCGGAATGAAATACAAAAGGCACAATGCCGACTTAAGTGCAAAAAAACTGAATCTTCCAACATCCTATGCTTTGAACCATTCCTGTGACACTAGTTATAGATTCCGATGCTTCAGTTCAGGTTTACTGTATCCCTCTGACCTTCTTATAGACGATGAAACACAGAAATCTCATCGGAATTAAATAGAAAAGGCACAATACCGACTTAAGTACAAGAAGACTGACTCTTCCTACTGTCTATGTTTTGAACCATTCCTGTGACACTAGTTATAGATTCCGATGCTTGACATCAGGTTTACTGTATCCCTTGGACCTTCTTATTGACGATGTAACACACAAATTGCATCGGAATTATATACAAAAGCCACAATGCCGACTTAAGTACAAGAAGACTGACTCTTCTTACTGACTATGTTTTGAACCATTCCTGTGACACTAGTTATAGATTCCGATGGTTCATTTCAGGTTTACTGTATCCCTTGGACCTTCTTATTGACGATGAAACACAGAAATTGCATCGGAATTAATTACAAAAGGCACACGGCCGACTTAAGTACAAGAAAACTGACTCTTCCAACTGTTTATGTTTTGAACCATTCGTGAAACACTAGTTATGGATTACGATGCTTCACTTAAGGTTTACTGTATCCCTCTGACCTTCGTATTGACGATGAATCACAGAAATTGCATTGGAATTGAATAGAAAAGGCACAATGCCGACTTAACTACAAGAAGACTGACTGTTCCTACTGTCTATGTTTTGAACCACTCCTGTGACACCAGTCATAGATTCCGATGCTTCACTTCAGGTTTACTGTATTCCTTGGACCATCGTATAGACGATGAAACACAGAAATTGCATCGGAATTAAATACAAAAGGCACAATACCGACTTAAGTACAAGAAGACTGACTCTTCTTACTGACTATGTTTTGAACCATCCCTGTGACACTAGTCACAGATCCCGATGCTTAACTTCAGAATTACTGTATTCCTCAGACCTTCCTATTGCCGATGAAACACAGATATTGCATCGGAATTAAATACAAAAGGCACAAGCCGACTAAAGTACAAGAAGACTGACTCTTCTGACAGTCTATGTTTTGAACCATTCCTGTGACACTAGTTTTAGCTTCCGATGCTTCACTTCAGGTTTACTGTATCCCTCGGACCCTCTTATTGACGATGAAACACATAAATTGCATCGGAATTAAATAGAAAAGGCACAATGCCGACTTAAGTACAGGAATACTGACTCATCTTACTGTCTATGTTTTCAACCGTCTCTGTGACACTAGTTATACATTCCGATGCTTCACTCCAGGTTTGCTGTATCCCTTGGACCTTCTTATTGACGTTGAAACACAGACATTGCATCGGAATTAAATACAAAAGGCACAACGCCGACTTAAGTACAAGAAGAATGACTCTTCCTGCTGACTATGTTTTGAACCATTTCTGTGACACTAGTTATAGATTCCGATGCTGCACTTCAGGTTTACTGTATCCCTCTGACCTTCTTATTGACGATGAAACACAGAAATTTCATCGGAATTAGATACAAAATGCACAATGCCGACTTAAGTACAAGAAGACTGACTCCTCTTACTGACTATGTTTTGAACCATTCCTGTGACACTAGTCACAGATCCCGATGCTTAACTTCAGAATTACTGTATTCCTCAGACCTTCCTATTGCCGATGAAACACAGATATTGCATCGGAATTAAATACAAAAGGCACAAGCCGACTAAAGTACAAGAAGACTGACGTTTCCGACTGTCTATGTTTTGAACCATTCCTGTGACACTAGTTATAGATTCCGATGCTTCACTCCAGGTTTACTGTGTCCCTTTTTCATCTTATTGACGATGAAACACAGAAATTGCATCGGAATTAAATAGAAAAGGCACAATGCCGACTTAAGTACAAGAAGACTGACACCTCCCACTGTCTAAGTTTTGAACCATTCCTGTGACACTAGTTATAGATTCCGATGCATCACTTCAGGTTTACTGTATCCCTTAGACCTTCGTATTGACGATGAAACACAGAAATTGTATCGGAATTGAATACAAAAGGCACAATACCGACTTAAGTACAAGAAGACAGACTCTTTTTACTGACTATCTTTTGACCAATACCTGTGGCACTAGTCATAGATTCCGATGCTTAACTTCAGGATTACTCTATCCCTTGGACCTTGTTATTGACGATGAAACACAGCAATTGCATCGGAATTAAATACAAAAGGAACAATGCCGACTTAAGTACAAGAAGACTGACTCTTCTCACTGTCTATGTTTTGAACCATTCCTGTGACTCTAGTTATAGATTCCGATGCTTCACTTCAGGTTTACTGTATCCCTCTGACATTCTTATTGACGATGAAACACAGAAATTGCATCGGAATTAAATACAAAAGGCACAATGCCGACTTAAGTACAAGAAGGCTGACTCTTCCAACTGTCTATGATGTAAATCATTCCTGTGCCACTAGTTATAGATTCCGATGCTTCACTTCAGGTTTACTGTATCCCTTGGACCTTCTTGTTGACGATGAAACACAGAAATTGCATCGGAAGTAAATACAAAAGGCACAACGCGGATTTAAGTACAAGAAAACTGACTCCTCTTACTGTCTATATTTTGAACCGTCTCTGTGACACTAGTTATACATTCCGATGCTTCACTCCAGGTTTGCTGTATCCCTTGGACCTTCTTATTGACTTTGAAACACAGACATTGCATCGGAAGTAAATACAAAAGGCACAACGAGGTCTTAAGTACAAGAAAACTGACTCCTTTTACTGACTATGTCTTGAACCATTTCTGTGACACTAGTTATAGATTCCGATGCTGCACTTCAGGTTTACTGTATCCATCTGACCTTCGTATTGACGATGAAACACAGAAATTGCATCGGAATTAAATACAATAGGCACAATGCCGACTTAAGTACAAGAAGACTGACTCTTCCCACTGTCTAAGTTTTGGACCATTGCTGTGACACTGGTTATAGATACTGATGCTTCACTTCAGGTTTACTGTATCCCTTGGACCTTCTTATTGACGATGAAACACAGAAATTGTATCGGAATTAAATACAAAAGGCACAATACCGACTTAAGTACAAGAAGACTGACGCTTCTTACTGACTATGTTATGATCAATACCTGTGGCACTAGTCATAGATTCCGATGCTTAACTTCAGGATTACTGTATCCCTTGGACCTTCTTATTGACCATGAAACACAGAAATTGCATCGGAATTGAATACAAAAGGCACAATGCCGACTTAAGTACAAGAAGACTGACTCTTCTTACTGACTATGTTTTGAACCATTCCTGTGACACTAGTTATTGATTCCGATGCTTCATTTCATGTTTACTGTATCCCTCTGACCTTCTTATTGACGATGAAACACAGAAATTGCATCGGAATTACATACAAAAGGCACAATGCTGAATTAAGTACAAGAAGACTGACTCTCCTTACTGTCTATGTTTGAACCTTTCCTGTGACACTAGTTATAGACTCCGATGCTTCACTCTAGGTTTACTGTATCCCTTGGACCTTCTTCTTGACGATGAAACACAGAAATTGCATCGGAATTACATACAAAATGCAAATTGCCGACTTAAGTACAATAAGACTGACTCTTACTAGTGTCTATCTTTGAACCATTCCTGTGACACTAGTCATAGATTCCGATGATTCACTTCAGGTTTACTGTATCAATTGGACCTACTTATTGACAATGAAACACAGAAATTGCATCGCAATTAAATACAAAAGGCGCAATACCGAATTAAGTACAAGATGACTGACTCTTCTTACTGACTATGTTTTGAACAATTCCTGTGACACTAGTTTTTTATTGCGATGCTTCACTTCAGGTTTACTGTATCCCTTGGCCCCTTCTTATTGACGATGAAACACAGAAATTGCATCGGAATTAAATAGAAAAAGCACAATGCCGAATTAAGTACAAGAAGACTGACTCTTCCTACTGTCTATGTTTTGAACCATTCCTGTGACACTAGTTATAGACTCCGATGCTTCACTCCAGGTTTACTGTATCCCTTGGACCTTCTTATTGACGATGAAACATAGAAATAGCATCGGAATTAAGTACAAAAGGCACAATACCCACTTAATTAAAACAAGTCTGACTCTTCTTACTGACTATGTTTTGAACCATTCCTGTTACACTAGTTATAGATTCCAATGCTTCACTTTAGGTTTACAGTATCCCTCTGACCTTCTTAATGACAATGAAACACAGAAATTGCATCAGAATTAAATACAAAAGGCACAATGCCAAATTAAGTACAAGAAGACTTACTCTCCTTACTGTCTAAGTTTTGAACCATTCCTGTGACACTAGTTATAGACTCCGATGCTTCACTCCAGTTTTACTGTATCCCTTGGACCTTCTTGTTGACGATGAAACACAGAAATAGCATCGGAATTAAATACAAAAGGCACAATGCCGACTTAAGTAAAAGAAGTCTGACTCTTCTTACTGTCTATGGTTTGAACCATTCCTGTTATACTAATTATAGATTCCGATGCTTCACTCCAGGTTTACTGTATACCTTGGACCTTCTTATTGACGATGAAACACAGAAATTGCATCAGAATTAAACAGAAAAGGCACAATGATGACTTAAGTACAACAAGGCTCACTCTTCTTACTAACTGTGTTTGAACCATTTTTGTGATACTAGTTATAGATTCCGATGATTCACTTCAGGTTTACTGTATCCCTTGTACCTTCCTATTGACGATGAGACACAGAAATTGCATCGGAATTAAATACAAAAGGCACAATACCGACTTAAGTACAAGAAGACTGACTTTTCTTACTGACTATGTTTGAACCATTCCTGTGACACTAGGCATAGATTCCGATGCTTGACTTCAGGTTTACTGTATCCCTCTGACCTTCTTATTGACGATGAAACACAGAAATTGCATCGGAATTAAAGAGAAAAGGCACAATACTGACTTAAGTACAAGAAGACTGACTCTTCCTTCTGTCTATTTTTTCAACCATTCCTGTGACACTAGTTTTTTATTCAGATGCTTCACTTGAGGTTTACTGTATCCCTCGGACCTTCGTATGGACGATGAAACACAGAAATTGCATCGGAATGAAATACAAAAGGCACAATGCCAACTTAAGTACAAGAAGACAGAATCTTCCAACTCTCTATGCTTTGAACCATTCCTGTGATACTACTTATAAATTCCGATGCTTCAGTTCAGGTTTACTGTATCCCTCTGTCCTTCTTATAGACGATGAAACACAGAAATTGCATCGGAATTAAATAGAAAAGGCTCAATAACGACTTAAGTACAAGAAGACTGACTCTTCTTACTGTCTATGATTTGAACCATTCCTGTGACTCTAGTTATAGATTCCGATGCTTCACTTCAGGTTTACTGTATCCCTATGAGCTTGTTATTGACGATGAAACACAGAAACTGCATCGGAATTAAATACAAAAGGCACAATACCCACTTAAGTACCAGTAGACTGACTCTTCTTACTGTCTATGTTTTAACCATTCCTGTGACACTAGTTATAGATTCCGATGCTTCACATCAGGTTTATGTATCCCTCTGACTGACCTTCTTATTGACGATGAAACACAGAAATTGCATCGGAATTAAATACAAAAAGCACAATGCCGACTTAAGTACATGTAGACTGACTTTTCCTACTGTCTATGATTTGAACCATTCCTGTGACACTAGTTATGGATTCCGATAGTTCATTTCAGGTTTACTGTATCCCTTGGACCTTCTTATTGACGATGAAACACAGATATTGCATCGGAATTAAATACAAAAGGCACAATGCCGACTCAAGTACAAGCAAGCTGACTCTTCCTACTGTCTATGTTTTGAACCATTCCTGTGACACTAGTTATAGATTCCGGTGCTTCACTCCAGGTGTACTGTATCCCTCTGACCTTCTTATTGACGATGAAACACAGACATGGCATCGGAATTAAATACAAAAGGCACAATGCCGACTTAAGTACAAGAAGACTGACTCTTCCTACTGTCTATGTTTTGAACCATTCCCGTGACACTAGTCACAAATTCCGTTGCTTCACTTCAGGATTACTGTATCCCTCTGACCTTCTTATTGACGATGAAACACAGAAATTCCATCGGAATTAAATACAAAAGGCACAATGCCGACTTAAGTACAAGAAGACTGACTCTTCTTACTGCCTATGTTTTGAACCATGCCTGTGACACTAGTTATAGAGTCCGATTCTTCACTCCAGGTATACTGTATCCCTATGACCATCTTTTGACGATGAAACACAGAAATTGCATCGGAATTAAATACAAAAGGCACAATACCGACATAAGTACAAGAAGACTGACTCTTCTTACTGACTATGTTTTGAACCATTCCAGTGACACTAGTTATAGATTCCGATGCTTCACATCAATTTTACTGTATCCCTCTGACCTTCTTATTGACGATGAAACACAGAAATTATATCGGAATTAAATACAAAAGGCACAATGCCGAATTAAGTACAAGAAGACTGACTCTTCTTACTGTCTATGTTTTGAACCACCCCTGTGACACTAGTTACAGATTCCGATGCTTCACTCCAGGTTTTACTGTATCCCTATGACCTTCTTATGGACGATGATACACAGAAATTGCATCGGAGTTAAATACAATAGGCACAATGCCGACTTAAGTACAAGAAGACTGACTCTTCTTACTGTCTATGTTTTGAACCATTCCTGTGACACTAGTTATAGATTCCGATGCTTCAATTCAGGTCTACTGTATCCCTCTGACCATCTCATTGACGATGAAACACAGAAATTGCATCGGAATTAAATACAAAAGGCACAATGCCGACTTAAGTACAAGAAGACTGACTCTTCCTACTGTCTATGTTTTGAACCATTCCCGTGACACTAGTCACAAATTCCGTTGCTTCACTTCAGGATTACTGTATCCCTCTGACCTTCTTATTGACGATGAAACACAGAAATTGCATCGGAATTAAATACAAAAGGCACAATGCCGACTTAAGTACAAGAAGACTGACTCTTCTAACTGCCTATGTTTTGAACCATCCCTGTGACACTTGTTATAGAGTCCAATTCTTCACTCCAGGTATACTGTATCCCTATGACCTTCTTTTGACGATGAAACACAGAAATTGCATCGGAATTAAATACAAAAGGCACAATACCGACATAAGTACAAGAAGACTGACTCTTCTTACTGACTATGTTTTGAACCATTCCAGTGACACTAGTTATAGATTCCGATGCTTCACATCAATTTTACTGTATCCCTCTGACCTTCTTATTGACGATGAAACACAGAAATTGCATCGGAATTAAATACAAAAGGCACAATGCCGAATTAAGTACAAGAAGACTGACTCTTCTTACTGTCTATGTTTTGAACCACCAATGTGACACTAGTTACAGATTCCGATGCTTCACTCCAGGTTTTACTGTATCCCTATGACCTTCTTATGGACGAAGATACACAGAAATTGCATCGGAGTTAAATACAATAGGCACAATGCCGACTTAAGTACAAGAAGACTGACTGTTCCTACTGTCTATGTTTTGAACCACTCCTGTGACACCAGTCATAGATTCCGATGCTTCACTTCAGGTTTACTGTATCCCTTGGACCATCTTATAGACGATGAAACACAGAAATTGCATCGGAATTAAATACAAAAGGCACAATACCGACTTAAGTACAAGAAGACTGACTCTTCTTACTGACTATGTTTTGAACCATTCCTGTGACACTAGTCACAGATCCCGATGCTTAACTTCAGAATTACTGTATTCCTCAGACCTTCCTATTGCCGATGAAACACAGATATTGCATCGGAATTAAATACAAAAGGCACAATCCGACTAAAGTACAAGAAGACTGACTCTTCTGACAGTCTATGTTTTGAACCATTCCTGTGACACTAGTTTTAGCTTCCGATGCTTCACTTCAGGTTTACTGTATCCCTCGGACCCTCTTATTGACGATGAAACACATAAATTGCATCGGAATTAAATAGAAAAGGCACAATGCCGACTTAAGTACAGGAATACTGACTCATCTTACTGTCTATGTTTTCAACCGTCTCTGTGACACTAGTTATACATTCCGATGCTTCACTCCAGGTTTGCTGTATCCCTTGGACCTTCTTATTGACGTTGAAACACAGACATTGCATCGGAATTAAATACAAAAGGCACAACGCCGACTTAAGTACAAGAAGAATGACTCTTCCTGCTGACTATGTTTTGAACCATATCTGTGACACTAGTTATCCTGCTGACTATGTTTTGAACCATTTCTGTGACACTAGTTATAGATTCCGATGCTGCACTTCAGGTTTACTGTATCCCTCTGACCTTCTTATTGACGATGAAACACAGAAATTTCATCGGAATTAAATACAAAAGGCACAATGCCGAATTAAGTACAAGAAGACTGACTCTTCTTACTGTCTATGTGTTGAACCATTCCCGTGAGACTAGTTATAGATTCCGATGCTTAACTTCAGGTTTACTGTATCCCTCCGACCTTCTTATTGACGATGAAACACAGACATTGCATCGGAATTAAATACAAAATGCACAATGCCGACTTAAGTACAAGAAGACTGACTTTTCCGACTGTCTATGTTTTGAACCATTCCTGTGACACTAGTTATAGATTCCGATGCTTCACTTCAGGTTTACTGTATCCCTTGGACCTTCTTGTTGACGATGAAACACAGAAATTGCATCGGAAGTAAATACAAAAGGCACAACGCAGATTTAAGTACAAGAAAACTGACTCCTCTTACTGTCTATATTTTGAACCGTCTCTGTGACACTAGTTATACATTCCGATGCTTCGCTCCAGGTTTGCTGTATCCCTTGGACCTTCTTATTGACTTTGAAACACAGACATTGCATCGGAAGTAAATACAAAAGCACAACGCGGTCTTAAGTACAAGAAAACTGACTCCTTTTACTGACTATGTTTTGAACCATTTCTGTGACACTAGTTATAGATTCCGATGCTGCACTTCAGGTTTACTGTATCCCTCTGACCTTCGTATTGACGATGAAACACAGAAATTGCATCGGAATTAAATACAATAGGCACAATGCCGACTTAAGTACAAGAAGACTGACTCTTCCCACTGTCTAAGTTTTGGACCATTCCTGTGACACTGGTTATAGATACCAATGCTTCACTTCAGGTTTACTGTATCCCTTGGACCTTCTTATTGACGATGAAAGACAGAAATTGTATCGGAATTAAATACAAAAGGCACAATACCGACTTAAGTACAAGAAGACTGACGCTTCTTACTGACTATGTTATGATCAATACCTGTGGCACTAGTCATAGATTCCGATGCTTAACTTCAGGATTACTGTATCCCTTGGACCTTCTTATTGACCATGAAACACAGAAATTGCATCGGAATTGAATACAAAAGGCACAATGCCGACTTAAGTACAAGAAGACTGACTCTTCTTACTGACTATGTTTTGAACCATTCCTGTGACACTAGTTATTGATTCCGATGCTTCATTTCATGTTTACTGTATCCCTCTGACCTTCTTATTGACGATGAAACACAGAAATTGCATCGGAATTACATACAAAAGGCACAATGCCGAATTAAGTACAAGAAGACTGACTCTCCTTACTGTCTATGTTTGAACCTTTCCTGTGACACTAGTTATAGACTCCGATGCTTCACTCTAGGTTTACTGTATCCCTTGGACCTTCTTCTTGACGATGAAACAAAGAAATTGCATCGGAATTACATACAAAATGCAAATTGCCGACTTAAGTACAATAAGACTGACTCTTCCTAGTGTCTATCTTTGAACCATTCCTGTGACACTAGTCATAGATTCCGATGGTTCACTTCAGGTTTACTGTATCCCTTGGCCCCTTCTTATTGACGATGAAACACAGAAATTGCATCGGAATTAAATAGAAAAAGCACAATTCCGAATTAAGTACAAGAAGACTGACTCTTCCTACTGTCTATGTTTTGAACCATTCCTGTGACACTAGTTATAGACTCCGATGCTTCACTCCAGGTTTACTGTATCCCTTGGACCTTCTTATTGACGATGAAACATAGAAATAGAATCGGAATTAAGTACAAAAGGCACAATACCCACTTAAGTAAAACAAGTCTGACTCTTCTTACTGACTATGTTTTGAACCATTCCTGTTACACTAGTTATAGATTCCAATGCTTCACTTCAGGTTTACAGTATCCCTCTGACCTTCTTAATGACAATGAAACACAGAAATTGCATCAGAATTAAATACAAAAGGCACAATGCCAAATTAAGTACAAGAAGACTTACTCTCCTTACTGTCTATGTTTTGAACCATTCCTGTGACACTAGTTATAGACTCCGATGCTTCACTCCAGTTTTACTGTATCCCTTGGACCTTCTTGTTGACGATGAAACACAGAATAACATCGGAATTAAATACAAAAGGCACAATGCCGACTTAAGTAAAAGAAGTCTGACTCTTCTTACTGTCTATGGTTTGATTCATTCCTGTTACACTAGTTATAGATTCCGATGCTTCACTCCAGGTTTACTGTATACCTTGGACCTTCTTATTGACGATGAAACACAGAAATTGCATCAGAATTAAACAGAAAAGGCACAATGATGACATAAGTACAAGAAGGCTCACTCTTCTTACTAACTGTGTTTGAACCATTTTTGTGATACTAGTTATAGATTCCGATGATTCACTTCAGGTTTACTGTATCCCTTGTACCATCCTATTGACGATGAAACACAGAAATTGCATCGGAATTAAATACAAAAGGCACAATACCGACTTAAGTACAAGAAGACTGACTTTTCTTACTGACTATGTTTGAACCATTCCTGTGACACTAGGCATAGATTCCGATGCTTGACTTCAGGTTTACTGTATCCCTCTGACCTTCTTATTGACGATGAAACACAGAAATTGCATCGGAATTAAATAGAAAAGGCACAATACTGACTTAAGTACAAGAAGACTGACTCTTCCTTCTGTCTATGTTTTCAACCATTCCTGTGACACTAGTTTTTTATTCAGATGCTTCACTTGAGGTTTACTGTATCCCTCGGACCTTCGTATGGACGATGAAACACAGAAATTGCATCGGAATGAAATACAAAAGGCACAATGCCAACTTAAGTACAAGAAGACAGAATCTTCCAACTCTCTATGCTTTGAACCATTCCTGTGACACTACTTATAAATTCCGATGCTTCAGTTCAGGTTTACTGTATCCCTCTGTTATTCTTATAGACGATGAAACACAGAAATTGCATCGGAATTAAATAGAAAAGGCTCAATACCGACTTAAGTACAAGAAGACTGACTCTTCTTACTGTCTATGATTTGAACCATTCCTGTGACTCTAGTTATAGATTCCGATGCTTCACTTCAGGTTTACTGTATCCCTATGAGCTTGTTATTGACGATGAAACACAGAAACTGCATCGGAATTAAATATAAAAGGCACAATACCCACTTAAGTACAAGTAGCCTGACTCTTCTTACTGTCTATGTTTTGAACCATTCCTGTGACACTAGTTATAGATTCCGATGCTTCACATCAGGTTTATGTATCCCTCTGACTGACCTTCTTATTGACGATGAAACGCAGAAATTGCATCGGAATTAAATACAAAAAGCACAATGCCGACTTAAGTACATGTAGACTGACTTTTCCTACTGTCTATGATTTGAACCATTCCTGTGACACTAGTTATGGATTCCGATAGTTCATTTCAGGTTTACTGTATCCCTTGGACCTTCTTATTGACGATGAAACACAGAAATTGCATCGGAATTAAATACAAAAGGCACAATGCCGACTTAAGTACAAGAAGACTGACTCTTCTTACTGCCTATGTTTTGAACCATCCCTGTGACACTAGTTATAGAGTCCGATTCTTCACTCCAGGTATACTGTATCCCTATGACCATCTTTTGACGATGAAACACAGAAATTGCATCGGAATTAAATACAAAAGGCACAATACCGACATAAGTACAAGAAGACTGACTCTTCTTACTGACTATGTTTTGAACCATTCCAGTGACACTAGTTATAGATTCCGATGCTTCACATCAATTTTACTGTATCTCTCTGACCTTCTTATTGACGATGAAACACAGAAGTTGCATCGGAATTAAATACAAAAGGCACAATGCCGAATTAAGTACAAGAAGACTGACTCTTCTTACTGTCTATGTTTTGAACCACCCCTGTGACACTACTTACAGATTCCGATGCTTCACTCCAGGTTTTACTGTATCCCTATGACCTTCTTATGGACGATGATACACAGAAATTGCATCGGAGTTAAATACAATAGGCACAATGCCGACTTAAGTACAAGAAGACTGACTCTTCTTACAGTCTATGTTTTGAACCATTCCTGTGACACTAGTTATAGATTCCGATGCTTCAATTCAGGTCTACTGTATCCCTCTGACCATCTCATTGACGATGAAACACAGAAATTGCATCGGAATTAAATACAAAAGGCACAATGCCGACTTAAGTACAAGAAGACTGACTCTTCCTACTGTCTATGTTTTGAACCATTCCCGTGACACTAGTCACAAATTCCGTTGCTTCACTTCAGGATTACAGTATCCCTCTGACCTTCTTATTGACGATGAAACACAGAAATTGCATCGGAATTAAATACAAAAGGCACAATGCCGACTTAAGTACAAGAAGACTGACTCTTCTTAGTGTCTATGTTTTGAACCACCCCTGTGACACTAGTTACAGATTCCGATGCTTCACTCCAGGTTTTACTGTATCCCTATGACCTTCTTATGGACGATGATACACAGAAATTGCATCGGAGTTAAATACAATAGGCACAATGCCGACTTAACTACAAGAAGACTGACTGTTCCTACTGTCTATGTTTTGAACCACTCCTGTGACACCAGTCATAGATTCCGATGCTTCACTTCAGGTTTACTGTATCCCTTGGACCATCTTATAGACGATGAAACACAGAAATTGCATCGGAATTAAATACAAAATGCACAATACCGACTTAAGTACAAGAAGACTGACTCTTCTTACTGACTATGCTTTGAACCATTCCTGTGACACTAGTCACAGATCCCGATGCTTAACTTCAGAATTACTGTATTCCTCAGACCTTCCTATTGCCGATGAAACACAGATATTGCATCGGAATTAAATACAAAAGGCACAAGCCGACTAAAGTACAAGAAGACTGACTCTTCTGACAGTCTATGTTTTGAACCATTCCTGTGACACTAGTGTTAGCTTCCGATGCTTCACTTCAGGTTTACTGTATCCCTCGGACCCTCTTATTGACTATGAAACACATAAATTGCATCGGAATTAAATAGAAAAGGCACAATGCCGACTTAAGTACAGGAATACTGACTCATCTTACTGTCTATGTTTTCAACCGTCTCTGTGACACTAGTTATACATTCCGATGCTTCACTCCAGGTTTGCTGTATCCCTTGGACCTTCTTATTGACGTTGAAACACAGACATTGCATCGGAATTAAATACAAAAGGCACAACGCCGACTTAAGTACAAGAAGAATGACTCTTCCTGCTGACTATGTTTTGAACCATTTCTGTGACACTAGTTATAGATTCCGATGCTGCACTTCAGGTTTACTGTATCCCTCTGACCTTCTTATTGACGATGAAACACAGAAATTTCATCGGAATTAAATACAAAAGGCACAATGCCGAATTAAGTACAAGAAGACTGACTCTTCTTACTGTCTATGTGTTGAACCATTCCCGTGAGACTAGTTATAGATTCCGATGCTTAACTTCAGGTTTACTGTATCCCTCCGACCTTCTTATTGACGATGAAACACAGACATTGCATCGGAATTAAATACAAAATGCACAATGCCGACTTAAGTACAAGAAGACTGACTTTTCCGACTGTCTATGTTTTGAACCATTCCTGTGACACTAGTTATAGATTCCGATGCTTCACTCCAGGTTTACTGTGTCCCTTTTTCTTCTTATTGACGATGAAACACAGAAATTGCATCGGAATTAAATACAATAGGCACAATGCCGACTTAAGTACAAGAAGACTGACACCTCCCACTGTCTAAGTTTTGAACCATTCCTGTGACACTAGTTATAGATTCCGATGCATCACGTCAGGTTTACTGTATCCCTTAGACCTTCGTATTGACGATGAAACACAGAAATTGTATCGGAATTGAATACAAAAGGCACAATACCGACTTAAGTACAAGAACACAGACTCTTTTTACTGACTATGTTTTGAACAATACCTGTGGCACTAGTCATAGATTCCGATGCTTAACTTCAGGATTACTGTATCCCTTGGGACCTTGTTATTGACGATGAAACACAGCAATTGCATCGGAATTAAATACAAAAGGAACAATGCCGACTTAAGTACAAGAAGACTGACTCTTCTCACTGTCTATGTTTTGAACCATTCCTGTGACTCTAGTTATAGATTCCGATGCTTCACTTCAGGTTTACTGTATCCCTCTGACATTCTTATTGACGATGAAACACAGAAATTGCATCGGAATTAAATACAAAAGGCACAATGCCGACTGAAGTACAAGAAGGCTGACTCTTCCAACTGTCTATGATGTAAACCATTCCTGTGCCACTAGTTATAGATTCCGATGCTTCACTTCAGGTTTACTGTATCCCTTGGACCTTCTTGTTGACGATGAAACACAGAAATTGCATCGGAAGTAAATACAAAAGGCACAACGCGGATTTAAGTACAAGAAAACTGACTCCTCTTACTGTCTATATTTTGAACCGTCTCTGTGACACTAGTTATACATTCCGATGCTTCACTCCAGGTTTGCTGTATCCCTTGGACCTTCTTATTGACGTTGAAACACAGACATTGCATCGGAAGTAAATACAAAAGGCACAACTCGGTCTTATGTACAAGAAAACTGACTCCTCTTACTGACTATGTTTTGAACCATTTCTGTGACACTAGTTATAGATTCCGATGCTGCACTTCAGGTTTACTGTATCCCTCTGACCTTCTTATTGACGATGAAACACAGAAATATCATCGGAATTAAATACAATAGGCACAATGCCGACTTAAGTACAAGAAGACTGACTCTTCCCACTGTCTAAGTTTTGGACCATTCCTGTGACACTGGTTATAGATACCGATGCTTCACTTCAGGTTTACTGTATCCCTTGGACCTTCTTATTGACGATGAAACACAGAAATTGTATCGGAATTGAATACAAAAGGCACAATGCCGACTTAAGTACAAGAAGACTGACTCTTCTTACTGACTATGTTTTGAACCATTCCTGTGACACTAGTTATTCATTCCGATGCTTCATTTCATGTTTACTGTATCCCTCTGACCTTCTTATTGACGATGAAACACAGAAATTGCATCGGAATTACATACAAAAGGCACAATGCCGAATTAAGTACAAGAAGACTGACTCTCCTTACTGTCTATGTTTGAACCTTTCCTGTGACACTAGTTATAGACTCCGATGCTTCACTCTAGGTTTACTGTATCCCTTGGACCTTCTTCTTGACGATGAAACACAGAAATTGCATCGGAATTACATACAAAATGCAAATTGCCGACTTAAGTACAATAAGACTGACTCTTCCTAGTGTCTATCTTTGAACCATTCCTGTGACACTAGTCATAGATTCCGATGATTCACTTCAGGTTTACTGTATCAATTGCACCTTCTTATTGACAATGAAACACAGAAATTGCATCGCAATTAAATACAAAAAGCGCAATACCGAATTAAGTACAAGATGACTGACTCTTCTTACTGACTATGTTTTGAACAATTCCTGTGACACTAGTTTTTTATTGCGATGCTTCACTTCAGGTTTGCTGTATCCCTTGGCCCCTTCTTATTGACGATGAAACACAGAAATTGCATCGGAATTAAATAGAAAAAGCACAATGCCGAATTAAGTACAAGAAGACTGACTCTTCCTACTGTCTATGTTTTGAACCATTCCTGTGACACTAGTTATAGACTCCGATGCTTCACTCCAGGTTTACTGTATCCCTTGGACCTTCTTATTGACGATGAAACATAGAAATAGCATCGGAATTAAATACAAAAGGCACAATGCCGACTTAAGTAAAAGAAGTCTGACTCTTCTTACTGTCTATGGTTTGAACCATTCCTGTGACACTAGTTATAGATTCCGATGCTTCACTCCAGGTTTACTGTATACCTTGGACCTTCTTATTGACGATGGAACACAGATATTGCATCGGAATTAAATACAAAAGGCACAATGCCGACTCAAGTACAAGCAAGCTGACTCTTCCTACTGTCTATGTTTTGAACCATTCCTGTGACACTAGTTATAGATTCCGGTGCTTCACTCCAGGTTTACTGTATCCCTCTGACCTTCTTATTGACGATGAAACACAGACATGGCATCGGAAATAAATACAAAAGGCACAATACCGACTTAAGTACAAGAAGACTGACTCTTCTTACTGTCTATGTTTTGAACCATTCCTGTGACACTAGTTATAGTTTCCGATGCTTCAATTCAGGTCTACTGTATCCCTCTGACCATCTCATTGACGATGAAACACAGAAATTGCATCGGAATTATATACAAAAGGCACAATGCCGACTTAAGTACAAGAAGACTGACTCTTCCTACTGTCTATGTTTTGAACCATTCCCGTGACACTAGTCACAAATTCCGTTACTTCACTTCAGGATTACTTTATCCCTCTGACCTTCTTATTGACGATGAAACACAGAAATTGCATCGGAATTAAATACAAAAGGCACAATGCCGACTTAAGTACAAGAAGACTGACTCTTCTTACTGCCTATGTTTTGAACCATCCCTGTGACACTAGTTATAGAGTCCGATTCTTCACTCCAGGTATACTGTATCCCTATGACCTTCTTTTGACGATGAAACACAGAAATTGCATCGGAATTAAATACAATGGGCACAATGCCGACTTAAGTACATGTAGACTGACTTTTCCCACTGTCTATAATTTGAACCAATCCTGTGACACTAGTTATGGATTCCCAACGTTCATTTCAGGTTTACTGTATCCCTTGGACCTTCTTATTGACGATGAAACACAGATATTGCATCGGAATTAAATACAAAAGGCACAATGCCGACTTAAGTACAAGAAGGCTGTCTCTTCCAACTGTCTATGTTTTAAACCATTCCTGTGCCACTAGTTATAGATTCCGATGCTTCACTTCAGGTTTACTGTATCCCCCCGACCGTCTTATTGACGATGACACACAGAAATTGCATCGGAATTACATAGAAAAGGCGCAATGCCTACTTAAGTACTAGAAGACTGACTCTTCCTACTGTCTATGATTTGAACCATTGCTGTGACACTAGTTAGAGATTCCGATGCTTCACTCCAGGTTTACTGTATCCCTTGGACCTTCTTATTGACGATGAAACACAGACATTGCATCGGAATTAAATACAAAAGGCACAATGCCGACTTAAGTACATGAAGGCTGTCTCTTCCAACTGTCTATGTTTTAAACCATTCCTGTGACACTAGTTATAGACTCCGATGCTTCTCTCCAGTTTTACTGTATCCCTTGGACCTTTTTGTTGACGATGAAACACAGAAATAGCATCGGAATTAAATACAAAAGGCACAATGCCGACTTAAGTAAAAGAAGTCTGACTCTTCTTACTGTCTATGGTTTGAACCATTCCTGTGACACTAGTTATAGATTCCGATGCTTCACTCCAGGTTTACTGTATACCTTGGACCTTCTTATTGACGATGGAACACAGATATTGCATCGGAATTAAATACAAAAGGCACAATGCCGACTCAAGTACAAGCAAGCTGACTCTTCCTACTGTCTATGTTTTGAACCATTCCTGTGACACTAGTTATAGATTCCGGTGCTTCACTTCAGGTTTACTGTATCCCTCTGACCTTCTTATTGACGATGAAAGACAGACATGGCATCGGAAATAAATACAAAAGGCACAATACCGACTTAAGTACAAGAAGACTGACTCTTCTTACTGTCTATGTTTTGAACCATTCCTGTGACACTAGTTATAGATTCCGATGCTTCAATTCAGGTCTACTGTATCCCTCTGACCATCTCATTGACGATGAAACACAGAAATTGCATCGGAATTATATACAAAAGGCACAATGCCGACTTAAGTACAAGAAGACTGACTCTTCCTACTGTCTATGTTTTGAACCATTCCCGTGACACTAGTCACAAATTCCGTTACTTCACTTCAGGATTACTTTATCCCTCTGACCTTCTTATTGACGATGAAACACAGAAATTGCATCGGAATTAAATACAAAAGGCACAATGCCGACTTAATTACAAGAAGACTGACTCTTCTTACTGCCTATGTTTTGAACCATCCCTGTGACACTAGTTATAGAGTCCGATTTTTCACTCCAGGTATACTGTATCCCTATGACCTTCTTTTGACGATGAAACACAGAAATTGCATCGGAATTAAATACAATGGGCACAATGCCGACTTAAGTACATGTAGACTGACTTTTCCTACTGTCTATAATTTGAACCAATCCTGTGACACTAGTTATGGATTCCCAACGTTCATTTCAGGTTTACTGTATCCCTTGGACCTTCTTATTGACGATGAAACACAGATATTGCATCGGAATTAAATACAAAAGGCACAATGCCGACTTAAGTACAAGAAGGCTGTCTCTTCCAACTGTCTATGTTTTAAACCATTCCTGTGCCACTAGTTATAGATTCCGATGCTTCACTTCAGGTTTACTGTATCCCCCCGACCGTCTTATTGACGATGACACACAGAAATTGCATCGGAATTACATAGAAAAGGCGCAATGCCTACATAAGTACTAGAAGACTGACTCTTCCTACTGTCTATGATTTGAACCATTGCTGTGACACTAGTTAGAGATTCCGATGCTTCACTCCAGGTTTACTGTATCCCTTGGACCTTCTTATTGACAATGAAACACAGAAATAGCATCGCAATTAAATACAAAAGGCGCAATACCGAATTAAGTACAAGATGACTGACTCTTCTTACTGACTATGTTTTAAACCATTCCTGTGACACTAGTTTTTTATTGCGATGCTTCACTTCAGGTTTACTGTATCCCTTGGCCCTTCTTATTGACGATGAAACACAGAAATTGCATCGGAATTAAATAGAAAAAGCACAATGCCGAATTAAGTACAAGAAGACTGACTCTTCCTACAGTCTATGTTTTGAACCCTTCCTGTGACACTAGGCATAGATTTCGATGCTTCACTTCAGGTTTACTGTATCCCTCTGACCGTCTTATTGACGATGAAACAGAGAAAATGCATCGGAATTAAATAGAAAAGGCACAATGCAGACATAAGTACAAGAAGACTGAATCTTCCAACTCTCTATCATTTGAACCATTCCTGTGACACTAGTTATAGATTCCGATGCTTGACTTCAGGTTTACTGTATTCCTCTGACCTTCTTATTGACGATGAAACACAGAAATTGCATTGGAATTAAATAGAAAAGGCACAATACTGACTTAAGTACAAGAAGACTGACTCTTCCTTCTGTCTATGTTTTCAACCATTCCTGTGACACTAGTTTTTTATTCAGATGCTTCACTTGAGGTTTAGTGTATCCCTCGGACCTTCTTATGGACGATGAAACACAGAAATTGCATCGGAATGAAACACAAAAGGCACAATGCCGACTTAAGTACAAGAAGACTGAATCTTCCAACTCTCTATGCTTTGAACCATTCTTGTGACACTACTTATAGATTCCGATGCTTCAGTTCAGGTTTACTGTATCCCTCTGACCTTCTTATAGACGATGAAACACAGATATTGAATCGGAATTAAATAGAAAAGGCTCAATACCGACTTAAGTACAAGAAGACTGACTCTTCTTACTGTCTATGTTTTGAACCATTCCTGTGACACTAGTTATAGATTCCGATGCTTCACATCAGGTTTATGTATCCCTCTGACTGACCTTCTTATTGACGATGAAACACAGAAATTGCATCGGAATTAAATACAAAAAGCACAATGCCGACTTAAGTACATGTAGACTGACTTTACCTACTGTCTATGATTTGAACCATTCCTGTGACCCTAGTTATAGATTCCGATGCTTCACTTCAGGTTTACTGTATCCCTCTGACCTTCTTATTGACGATGAAACGCAGAAACTGCATCGGAATTAAATACAAAGGCACAATACCGACTTAAGTACAAGAAGACTGACTCTTCTTACTGTCTATGTTTTGAACCATTCCTGTGACACTAGTTATAGATTACGATGCTTCAATTCAGGTCTACTGTATCCCTCTGACCGTCTTATTGACGATGAAACACAGAAATTGCATCGGAATTAAATACAAAAGGCACAATGCCGACTTAAGTACAAGAAGACTGACTCTTCCTACTGTCTATGATTTGAACCATTCCCGTGACACTAGTCACAAATTCCGATGCTTCACTTCAGGATTACTGTATCCCTCTGACCTTCTTATTGACGATGAAACACAGAAATTGCGTCGGAATTAAATACAAAAGGCACAATGCCGACTCAAGTACAAGAAGACTGACTCTTCTTACTGTCTATGTTTTGAACCATCCCTGTGACAATGGTTATAGAGTCCGATTCTTCACTCCAGGTATACTGTATCCCTATGACCTTCTTATTGACGATGAAACACAGAAATTGCATCGGAATTAAACACAATGGGCACAATGCCGCCTTAAGTACATGTAGACAGACTTTTCCTACTGTCTATTATTTGAACCAATCCTGTGACACTAGTTATGGATTCCGAACGCTCATTTCAGGTTTACTGTATCCCTTGGACCTTCTTATTGACGATGAAACACAGATATTGCATCGGAATTAAATACAAAAGGCACAATGCCGACTTAAGTACAAGAAGGCTGACTCTTCCATCTGTCTATGTTTTAAACCATTCCTGTGCCACTAGTTATAGATTCCGATGCGCCACTTCAGGTTTACTGTATCCCTCTGACCGTCTTATTGACGATGAAACACAGAAATTGCATCGGAATTAAATGGAAAAGGCACAATGCCGACTTAAGTACTAGAAGACTGTGTCTTCCTACTGTCTATGTTTTGAACCATTCCTGTGACACTAGTTATAGTATCCGAAGCTTCACTCCAGGTTTACTGTATCCCTTGGACCTTCTTATTGACGATGAAACACAGAAATTGCATCGAAATTAAATACAAAAGGCACAATGCTGACTAATGTACAAGAAGACTGACTCTTCCGACAGTCTATGTTTTGAACCATTCCTGTGACTCTAGTTATAGATTCCGATGCTTCACTTCAGGTTTACTGTATCCCTCTGCCCTTCTTATTGACGATGAAACACAGAAATTGCATCGGAATTAATTACAAAAGGCACAATACCGACTTAAGTACAAGAAGACTGACTCTTCTTACTGTCTATGTTTTGAACCATTCCTGTGACACTAGTTATAGATTGCGATGCTTAACTTCAGGATTACTGTATCCCTTGGACCTTCTTATTGACGATGTAACACAGATATTGCATCGGAATAAAATAGAAAAGGCACAATGCCGACTTAAGTACAAAAAGACTGACTCTTCTTACTGTCTATGTTTGAACCTTTCCTGTGACACTAGTTATAGACTCCGATGCTTCACTCCATTTTTACTGTATCCCTTGGACCTTCTTCTTGACGATGAAACACAGAAATTGCATCGGAATTACATACAAAATGCAAATTGCCGACTTAAGTACAAGAAGACTGACTCTTCCTAGTGTCTATTTTTGAACCATTCCTGTGACACTAGTCATAGATTCCGATGATTCACTTCAGGTTTACTGTATCAATTGACCTTCTTATTGACAATGAAACACAGAAATTGCATCGCAATTAAATACAAAAGGCGCAATACCGAATTAAGTACAAGATGACTGACTCTTCTTACTGACTATGTTTTGAACCATTCCTGTGACACTAGTTTTTTATTGTGATGCTTCACTTCAGGTTTACTGTATCCCTTGGCCCTTCTTATTGACGATGAAACACAGAAATTGCATCGGAATTAAATAGAAAAAGCACAATGCCGAATTAAGCACAAGAAGACTGACTCTTCCTACTGTCTATGTTTTGAACCATTCCTGTGACACTAGTTATAGACTCCGATGCTTCACCCCAGGTTTACTGTATCCCTTGGACCTTCTTATTGACGATGAAACATAGAAATAGCATCGGAATTAAATACAAAAGGCACAATGCCCACTTAAGTAAAACAAGTCTGACTCTTCTTACTGACTATGTTTTGAACCATTCCTGTTACACTAGTTATAGATTCCAATGCTTCACTTCAGGTTTACAGTATCCCTCTGACCTTCTTAATGACAATGAAACACAGAAATTGCATCAGAATTAAATGCAAAAGGCACAATGCCGAATTAAGTACAATTAGACTGACTCTTCTTACTGTCTATGTTTTGAACCATTCCTGTGACTCTAGTTATAGATTCCGATGCTTCACTTCAGGTTTACTGTATCCCTATGAGCTTCTTATTGACGATGAAACACAGAAACTGCATCGGAATTAAATACAAAAGGCACAATATCGACTTAAGTACAAGAAGACTGACTCTTCTTACTGTCTATGTTTTGAACCATTCCTGTGACACTAGTTATAGATTCCGATGCTTCACATCAGGTTTATGTATCCCTCTGACTGACCTTCTTATTGACGATGAAACACAGAAATTGCATCGGAATTAAATACAAAAAGCACAATGCCAACTTAAGTACATGTAGACTGACTTTACCTACTGTCTATGATTTGAACCATTCCTGTGACCCTAGTTATAGATTCCGATGCTTCACTTCAGGTTTACTGTATCCCTCTGACCTTCTTATTGACGATGAAACGCGGAAATTGCATCGGAATTAAATACAAAAGGCACAATACCGACTTAAGTACAAGAAGACTGACTTTTCTTACTGACTATGTTTGAACCATTCCTGTGACACTAGGCATAGATTTCGATGCTTCACTTCAGGTTTACTGTATCCCTCTGACCGTCTTATTGACGATGAAACAGAGAAAATGCATCGGAATTAAATAGAAAAGGCACAATGCAGACATAAGTACAAAAAGACTGAATCTTCCAACTCTCTATCATTTGAACCATTCCTGTGACACTAGTTACAGATTCCGATGCTTGACTTCAGGTTTACTGTATCCCTCTGACCTTCTTATTGACGATGAAACACAGAAAATGCATCGGAATTAAATAGAAAAGGCACAATACTGACTTAAGTACAAGAAGACTGACTCTTCCTTCTGTCTATGTTTTCAACCATTCCTGTGACACTAGTTTTTTATTCAGATGCTTCACTTGAGGTTTAGTGTATCCCTCGGACCTTCTTATGGACGATGAAACACAGAAATTGCATCGGAATGAAACACAAAAGGCACAATGCCGACTTAAGTACAAGAAGACTGAATCTTCCAACCCTCTATGCTTTGAACCATTCTTGTGACACTACTTATAGATTCCGATGCTTCAGTTCAGGTTTACTGTATCCCTCTGACCTTCTTATAGACGATGAAACACAGATATTGCATCGGAATTAAATAGAAAAGGCTCAATACCGACTTAAGTACAAGAAGACTGACTCTTCTTACTGTCTATGTTTTGAACCATTCCTGTGACAATAGTTATAGATTCCGATGCTTCACATCAGGTTTATGTATCCCTCTGACTGACCTTCTTATTGACGATGAAACACAGAAATTGCATCGGAATTAAATACAAAAAGCCCAATGCCGTCTTAAGTACATGTAGACTGACTTTACCTACTGTCTATGATTTGAACCATTCCTGTGACCCTAGTTATAGATTCCGATGCTTCACTTCAGGTTTACTGTATCCCTCTGACCTTCTTATTGACGATGAAACGCAGAAATTGCATCGGAATTAAATACAAAAGGCACAATACCGACTTAAGTACAAGAAGACTGACTCTTCTTACTGTCTATGTTTTGAACCATTCCTGTGACACTAGTTATAGATTACGATGCTTCAATTCAGGTCTACTGTATCCCTCTGACCGTCTTATTGACGATGAAACACAGAAATTGCATCGGAATTAAATACAAAAGGCACAATGCCGACTTAAGTACAAGAAGACTGACTCTTCCTACTGTCTATGATTTGAACCATTCCCGTGACACTAGTCACAAATTCCGATGCTTCACTTCAGGATTACTGTATCCCTCTGACCTTCTTATTGACGATGAAACACAGAAATAGCATCGGAATTAAATACAAAAGGCACAATGCCGACTTAAGTACAAGAAGACTGACTCTTCTTACTGTCTATGTTTTGAACCATCCCTGTGACACTGGTTATAGAGTCCGATTCTTCACTCCAGGTATACTGTATACCTATGACCTTCTTATTGACGATGAAACACAGAAATTGCATCGGAATTAAATACAATGGGCACAATGCCAACTTAAGTACATGTAGACAGACTTTTCCTACTGTCTATTATTTGAACCAATCCTGTGACACTAGTTATGGATTCCGAACGCTCATTTCCGGTTTACTGTATCCCTTGGACCTTCTTATTGACGATGAAACACAGATATTGCATCGGAATTAAATACAAAAGGCACAATGCCGACTTAAGTACAAGAAGGCTGACTCTTCCAACTGTCTATGTTTTAAACCATTCCTGTGCCACTAGTTATAGATTCCGATGCGCCACTTCAGGTTTACTGTATCCCTCTGACCGTCTTATTGACGATGAAACACAGAAATTGCATCGGAATTAAATGGAAAAGGCACAATGCCGACTTAAGTACTAGAAGACTGTGTCTTCCTACTGTCTATGTTTTGAACCATTCCTGTGACACTAGTTATAGTATCCGAAGCTTCACTCCAGGTTTACTGTATCCCTTCGACCTTCTTATTGACGATGAAACACAGAAATTGCACCGAAATTAAATACAAAAGGCACAATGCTGACTAATGTTCAAGAAGACTGACTCTTCCGACAGTCTATGTTTTGAACCATTCCTGTGACTCTAGATATAGATTCCGATACTTCACTTCAGGTTTACTGTATCTCTCTGACCTTCCTATTGACGATGAAACACAGAAATTGCATCGGAATTAATTACAAAAGGCACAATACCGACTTAAGTACAAGAAGACTGACTCTTCTCACTGTCTATGTTTTGAACCATTCCTGTGACACTAGTTATAGATTCCGATGCTTCAATTCAGGTCTACTGCATCCCTTGGACCATCTTCTTGACGATGACACACAGAAATGGGATCGGAATTAAATACAATAGGCAAAATGCCGACTTAAGTACAAGAAAACTGACTCTTCTTACTGACTATGTTTGGAACTATTCCTGTGACACTAGTTATAGATTCCGATGGTTCACTTCAGATTTACTGTATCCCTCTGACCTTCTTATTGACGATGAAACACAGAAATTGCATCGGAAGTAAATACAAAAGGCACAATGCCGACTTAAGTACATGTAGACTGACTTTTCCTACTGTCTATGTTTTGAAGCATTCCTGTGACACTAGTTGTAGATTCCGAAGGATCATATCAGGTTTACTGTATCCCTTGGACCTTCTTATCGACTATGAAACACAGAAATTGCATAGAAATTAAATACAAAAGGCACAATGCCAACTTAACTACAAGAAGACTGACTCTTCTTACTGACTATGTTTTGAACCATTCCTGTGACACTAGTTATTGATTGCGATGCTTAACTTCAGGATTACTGTATCCCTTGGACCTTCTTATTGACGATGTAACACAGAAATTGCATCGGAATAAAATAGAAAAGGCACAATGCCGACTTAAGTACAAGAATACTGACTCATCTTACTGTCTATGTTTTAAACCGTCCCTGAGACACTAGTTATAGGTTCGGATGCTTCGCTCCAGGTTTACTGTATTCCTTGGACCTTGTTATTGACGATGAAACACAGAAATTGCATCGGAATTAAATACAAAGTGCACCATGCCGACTAATGTACAAGAAGACTGACTCTTCCGACAGTCTGTGTTTGAACCATTCCTGTGACACTAGTTATAGATTCCGATGCTTAACTTCAGGATTACTGTATCCCTTGGACCTTCTTATTGACGATGAAACACTGAAATTGCATCGGAATTAAAAGCAAAAGGCTCAATGCCGAATTAAGTACAAGAAGTCTGACTCGTCTTACTATCTATGATTTGAACCAATCATGTGACACTAGTTATAGACTCTGATGCTTCACTCCAGGTTTACCGTATCCCTTGGACCTTCTTGTTGACGAAGAAACACAGAAATTGCATCGGAATTAAATACAAAAGCCACAATGCCGACTTCAGTAAAAGAAGTCTGTCTCTTCTTACTGTCTGGGTTTTGAACCATTCCTGTGTCACTAGTTATATATTCAGATGCTTCACTTCAGGTTTACTGTATCCCTTGGACCTTCTTATTGACGATGTAACACAGAAATTGCATCGGAATTAAATAGAAAAGGCACAATGCCGACTTAAGTACAAGAATACTGACTCATCTTACTGTCTATGTTTTGAACCGTCCCTGTGACACTAGTTATAGGTTCCGATGCTTCTCTCCAGGTTTACTGTATCCCTTGGGCCTTCTTATTGACGATGAAACACAGAAATTGCATCGGAATTAAATACAAAAAGCACAATGCCGACTTAAGTACTAGAAGACTGACTCTTCTTACTGACTATGTTTTGAACCATTCCTGTGCCACTAGTTATAGATTCCGATGCTTCACTTCAGGTTTACTGTATCCCTCTGACCTTCTTATTGACGATGAAACACAGAAATTGCATCAAAATTAATTACAAAAGGCACAATACTGACTTAAGTATAAGATGACTGGCTCTTCTTACTGTCTATGTTTTGAACCATCCCTGGGACACTAGTTATAGATTCCGATGCTTCACTCCAGGTTTACTGTATCCCTTGGACCTTCTTATTGACGCTGAAACACAGAAATTGCATCGGAATTAAATACAATAGGCACAATGCCGACTTAAGTACAAGAAGACTGACTCTTCTTCCTGTCTATGTTTTTAACCATTCCTGTGACACTAGTTATAGATTCCGATGCCCCACTTCAGGTTTACTCTATCCCTTGGACCTTCTTATTGACGATGATACACAGAAATTGCATTGGAATTAAATACAAAAGGCACAATGCCGAATTAATTACAAGAGGACTGACTCTTCTTACTGTCCATGTTTTAAACCATTCCTGTGACACTAGTTATGGATTCCGATCGTTCATTTCAGGTTTACTGTATCCCTTGGACCTTCTTATTGACGATGAAACACAGAAATTGCATCGGAATTAAATAGAAAAGGCACAATGAAGACTTCAGTAAAAGAAGTCTGACTCTTCTTACTGTCTGGGTTTTGAACCATTCCTGTGACACTAGTTATATATTCAGATGCTTCACTTCAGGTTTACTGTATCCCTTGGACCTTTTTATTGACGATGTAACACAGAAATTGCATCGGAATTAAATAGAAAAGGCACAATGCCGACTTAAGTACAAGAATACTGACTCATCTTACTGTCTATGTTTTGAACCGTCCCTGTGACACTAGTTATAGTTTCCGATGCTTCTCTCCAGGTTTACTGTATCCCTTGGACCTTCGTATTGACGATGAAACACAGAAATTGCATCGGAATTAAATACAAAAAGCACAATGCCGACTTAAGTACTAGAAGACTGACTCTTCTTACTGACTATGTTTTGAACCATTCCTGTGCCACTAGTAATAGGTTCCGATGCTTCACTTCAGGTTTACTGTATCCCTCTGACCTTCTTATTGACGATGAAACACAGAAATTGCATCGGAATTAATTACAAAAGGCACAATGCTGACTTAAGTATAAAATGACTGACTCTTCTTACTGTCTATGTTTTGAACCATCCCTTGGAAACTAGTTATAGATTCCGATGCTTCACTCCAGTTTTACTGTATGCCTTGGACCTTCTTATTGACGATGAAACACAGAAATTGCATCGGAATTAAATACAATAGGCTTAATGCCGACTTAAGTACAAGAAGACTGACTCTTCTCCCTGTCTATGTTTTTAACCATTCCTGTGACACTAGTTATAGATTCCGATGCTTCACTTCAGGTTTACTGTATCCCTTGGACCTTCTTATTGACGATAAAACACAGAAATTGCATTGGAATTAGATAGAAATGGCACAATGCCGACTTAAGTACAAGAATACTGACTCTTCTTACTGTCTATGATTTGAACCGTCCCTGTGACACTAGTTATAGATTCCGATGCTTCACTCCAGGTTTACTGTATCCCTTGGAGCTACTTATTGACGATGAAACACAGAAATTGCATCGGAATTAAATACAAAAAGCACAGTGCCGACTTAAGTACAAGAAGACTGACGCTTGTTACTGACTATGTTTTGAACCATTCCTTTGACACTAGTTATAGATCCGGTGCTTCACTTCAGGTTTACTGTATCCCTCTGTCCTTCTTATTGACGATGAAACACAGAAATTGCATCAGAATTAAATACAAAAGGCACAATGCCGAATTAAGTACAAGAACCCTAAACACTTCTTACTGTCTATGTTTTGAACCATTCCTGTGACACTAGTTATAGACTCCGATGCTTCACTCCAGGTTTAGTGTATCCCTTGGACCTCCTTACTGACGATGAAACACAGAAATTGCATCAGAATTAAATACAAAAGGCACAATGCTGAATTAAGTACAAGAAGACTGACTCTTCTTACTGTCCATCTTTTGAACCATTCCTGTCACACTAGTTAAGGATTCCGATCGTTCATTTCGGGTTTACTGTATCCCTTGGACCTTCTTATAGACGATGAAGCACAGATACTGCATCGGAATTAAATACAAAATGCACAATCCCGAATTAAGTACAAGAAGACTGACTCTTCCAACTGTCTATGTTTAGAACCATTCCTGTGCCACTAGTTATAGATTCCGAAGTTTCACTCCAGGTTTAGTGTATCCCTTGGACCTCCTTATTGACGATGAAACACAGAAATTGCATCAGAATTAAATACAAAAGGCACAATGCTGAATTAAGTACAAGAAGACTGACTCTTCTTACTGTCCATGTTTTGAACCATTCCTGTGACACTAGTTATGGATTCCGATCGTTCATTTCGGGTTTACTGTATCCCTTGGACCTTCTTATTGACGATGAAACACAGATATTGCATCGGAATTAAATACAAAATGCACAATCCCGATTTAAGTACAAGAAGATTGACTCTTCCAACTGTCTACGTTTAGAACCATTCCTGTGCCACTAGTTAAAGATTCCGATGTTTCACTTCAGGTTTACTGTATCCCTTGGCCCTTCTTATTGACGCTGAAACACAGAAATTGCATCGGATTTAAATGCAATAGGCACAATGCCGACTTAAGTACAAGAAGACTGACTCTTCTTCCTGTCTATGTTTTTAATCATTCCTGTGACGCTAGTTATAGATTCCTATGCCCCACTTCAGGTTTAGTGTATCCCTTGGACCTTCTTATTGACGATGATACACAGAAATTGCATTGGAATTAAATACAAAATGCACAATGCCGAATTAAGTACAAGAAGACTGACTCTTCTTACTGTCCATGCTTTGAACCATTCCTGTGACACTAGTTATGGATTCCGATCGATCATTTCAGGTTTGCTGTATCCCTTGGACCCTCTTATTGACGAAGAAACACAGATATTGCATCGGAATTAAATACAAAATGCACAATGCCGATTTAAGTGCAAGAAGACTGACTCTTCCAACTGCCTCCTGTGCCACTAGTTATAGATTCCGATGTTTCACTTCAGGTTTACTGTATCCCTCTGACCGTCTTATTGACGATGAAACACAGAAATTGCATCGGAATTAAATAGAAAAGGCACAATGCCGACTTAAGTACTAGAAGACTGACTCTTCCTACTGTCTATGCTTTGAACCATTCCTGTGACACTAGTTATAGATTCCGATGCTTCACTCCAGGTTTACTGTATTCCTTGGACCTTGTTATTGACGATGAAACACAGAAATTGCATCGGAATTAAATACAAAAGCAGAATGCCGTATTAAGTACAAGAAGACTGACTCTTCTTACTGACTATGTTTTGAACTATTCCTGTGACACTAAAAATAGATTCCGATGCCTCACATCATATTTACTGTATCCCTCTGACCTTCTTATTGACGATGAAACACAGAAATTGCATCGGAATTAAATACAAGAGGCACGGTGCCGACTTAAGTACATGTAGACTGACTTTTCCTACTGTCTATGTTTGAACCATTCCTGTGACCCTAGTTATAGCTTCCGATGGTTCATATCAGGTTTACTGTATCCCTTGGACCTTCTTATTGACGCTGAAACACAGAAATTGCATCGGAATTAAATACAATAGGCACAATGCCGACTTAAGTACATGAAGACTGACTCTTCTTCCTGTCTATGTTTTTAACCATTCCTGTGACACTAGTTATAGATTCCGATGCCCCACTTCAGGTTTACTCTATCCCTTGGACTGTCTTATTGACGATGATACACAGAAATTGCATTGGAATTAAATACAAAAGGCACAATGCCGAATTAATTACAAGAAGACTGAATCTTCTTACTGTCCATGCTTTAAACAATTCCTGTGACACTAGTTATGGATTCCGATCGTTCATATCAGGTTTACTGTATCCCTTGGACCTTCTTATTGACGATGAAACACAGAAATTGCTTCGGAATTAAATAGAAAAGGCACAATGAAGACTTCAGTAAAAGAAGTCTGACTCTTCTTACTGTCTGGGTTTTGAACCATTCCTGTGACACTAGTTATATATTCAGATGCTTCACTTCAGGTTTACTGTATCCCTTGGACCTTTTTATTGACGATGTAACACAGAAATTGCATCGGAATTAAATAGAAAAGGCACAATGCCGACTTAAGTACAAGAATACTGACTCATCTTACTGTCTATGTTTTGAACCGTCCCTGTGACACTAGTTTTAGTTTCCGATGCTTCTCTCCAGGTTTACTGTATCCCTTGGACCTTCTTATTGACGATGATACACAGAAATTGCATTGGAATTAAATACAAAAGGCACAATGCCGAATTAAGTACAAGAATACTGACTCTTCTTACTGTCTATGATTTGAACCGTCCCTGTGACACTAGTTATAGATTCCGATGCTTCACTCCAGGTTTACTGTATCCCTTGGACCTACTTATTGACGATGAAACACAGAAATTGCATCGGAATTAAATACAAAAAGCACAGTGTCGACTTAAGTACAAGAAGACTGACGCTTATTACTGACTATGTTTTGAACCATTCCTGTGACACTAGTTATAGTTCCGGTGCTTCACTTCAGGTTTACTGTATCCCTCTGACCTTCTTATTGGCGATGAAACACAGAAATTGCATCAGAATTAAATACAAAAGGCACAATGCCGAATTAAGTACAAGAACCCTAAACACTTCTTACTGTCTATGTTTTGAACCATTCCTGTGACACTAGTTATAGACTCCGATGCTTCACTCCAGGTTTAGTGTATCCCTTGGACCTCCTTATTGACGATGAAACACAGAAATTGCATCAGAATTAAATACAGAAGGCACAATGCTGAATTAAGTACAAGAAGACTGACTCTTCTTACTGTCTATGTTTTGAACCATTCCTGTGACACTAGTTATAGACTCCGATGCTTCACTCCAGGTTTAGTGTATCCCTTGGACCTTCTTATTGACGATGAAACACAGATATTGCATCGGAATTAAATTCAAAATGCACAATCCCGATTTAAGTACAAGAAGACTGACTCTTCCAACTGTCTACGTTTAGAACCATTCCTGTGCCACTAGTTAAAGATTCCGATGTTTCACTTCAGGTTTACTGTATCCCTCTGACCGTCTTATTAACGATGAAACACAGAAATTGCATCGGAATTAAATACAAAAGGCAGAATTCCGACTTAAGTACAAGAGGACTGACTCTTCTTACTCTCTATGGTTTGAACCATTCCTGTGACACTAGTTATAGATTCCGATGCTTCAATTCAGGTCTACTGTATCCCTTGGACCTTCTTATTGACGATGAAACACAGAAGTAGCATTGGATTTAAATACAATAGGCACAATGCCGACTTAAGTACAAGAAGACTGACTCTTCTTACTGACTATGTTTTGAACTATTCCTGTGACACTAAAAATAGATTCCGATGCCTCACATCATATTTACTGTATCCCTCTGACCTTCCTATTGACGATGAAACACAGAAATTGCATCGGAATTAAATACAAAAGGCACAATGCCGACTTAAGTACATGTAGACTGACTTTTCCTACAGTCTATGCTTTGAACCATTCCTGTGACCCTAGTTGTAGATTCCGATGGTTCATATCAGGTTTACTGTATCCCTTGGACCTTCTTATCGACTATGAAACACAGAAATTGCATAGAAATTAAATAC
Organism: Schistocerca piceifrons; assembly: GCF_021461385.2. Classification (NCBI taxonomy): domain Eukaryota; kingdom Metazoa; phylum Arthropoda; class Insecta; order Orthoptera; family Acrididae; genus Schistocerca; species Schistocerca piceifrons. Next base: position 48,406 of record NW_025727349.1, on the reverse strand, counting down.
AAAAGGCACAATGCCGACTTAAGTACAAGAATACTGACTCATCTTACTGTCTATGTTTTGAACCGTCCCTGTAACACTAGTTATAGGTTCCGATGCCTCTCCAGGTTTACTGTATCCCTTGGACCTTCTTATTGACGATGAAACACAGAAATTGCATCGGAATTAAATACAAAAAGCACAATGCCGAATTAAGTACAAGAAGACTGACTCTTCTTACTGTCCATGGTTTGAACCATTCCTGTGACACTAGTTATGGATTCCGATTGTTCATTTCAGGTTTGCTGTATCCCTTGGACCCTCTTATTGACGATGAAACACAGATATTGCATCGGAATTAAATACAAAATGCACAATGCCGAATTAAGTACAAGAAGTCTGACTCGTCTTACTGTCTATGTTTTGAACCATTCATGTGACTCTAGTTATAGACTCTGATGCTTCACTCCAGGTTTACCGTATCCCTTGGACCTTCTTATTGACGATGAAACACAGAAATTGCATCGGAATTAAATAGAAAAGGCACAATGCCGACTTCAGTAAAAGAAGTCTGACTCTTCTTACTGTCTGGGTTTTGAACCGCTCCTGTGACACTAGTTATAGATTCCGATGCTTCACTCCAGGTTTACTGTATCCCTTGGACCTTCTTATTGACGATGAAACAAAGAAATTGCATCAGAATTAAATACAAAAGGCAGAATGCCGAATTAAGTACAAGAAGACTGACTCTTCTTACTGTCCATGTTTTGAACCATTCCTGTGACACTAGTTATGGATTCCGATCGTTCATTTCGGGTTTACTGTATCCCTTGGACCTTCTTATAGACGATGAAGCACAGATACTGCATCGGAATTAAATACAAAATGCACAATCCCGAATTAAGTACAAGAAGACTGACTCTTCCAACTGTCTATGTTTAGAACCATTCCTGTGCCACTAGTTATAGATTCCGATGTTTCACTCCAGGTTTAGTGTATCCCTTCGACCTCCTTATTGACGATGAAACACAGAAATTGCATCAGAATTAAATACAAAAAGCACAATGCTGAATTAAGTACAAGAAGACTGACTCTTCTTACTGTCCATGTTTTGAACCATTCCTGTGACACTAGTTATGGATTCCGATCGTTCATTTCGGGTTTACTGTATCCCTTGGACCTTCTTATTGACGATGAAACACAGATATTGCATCGGAATTAAATACAAAATGCAGAATCCCGATTTAAGTACAAGAAGACTGACTCTTCCAACTGTCTACGTTTAGAACCATTCCTGTGCCACTAGTTAAAGATTCCGATGTTTCACTTCAGGTTTACTGTATCCCTCTGACCGTCTTATTGACGATGAAACACAGAAATTGCATCGGAATTAAATACAAAAGGCAGAATGCCGACTTAAGTACAAGAGGACTGACTCTTCTTACTCTCTATGGTTTGAACCATTCCTGTGACACTAGTTATAGATTCCGATACTTCAATTCAGGTCTACTGTATCCCTTGGACCTTCTTATTGACGATGAAACACAGAAGTAGCATTGGATTTAAATACAATAGGCACAATGCCGACTTAAGTACAAGAAGACTGACTCTTCTTACTGACTATGTTTTGAACTATTCCTGTGACACTAAAAATAGATTCCGATGCCTCACATCATATTTACTGTATCCCTCTGACCTTCTTATTGACGATGAAACACAGAAATTGCATCGGAATTAAATACAAAAGGCACAATGCCGACTTAAGTACATGTAGACTGACTTTTCCTACTGTCTATGCTTTGAACCATTCCTGTGACCCTAGTTGTAGATTCCGATGGTTCATATCAGGTTTACTGTATCCCTTGGACCTTCTTATCGACTATGAAACACAGAAATTGCATAGAAATTAAATACAAAAGGCACAATGCCGACTTAAGTACAAGAATACTGACTCATCTTACTGTCTATGTTTTGAACCGTCCCTGTGACACTAGTTATAGGTTCCGATACCTCTCCAGGTTTACTGTATCCCTTGGACCTTCTTATTGACGATGAAACACAGAAATTGCATCGGAATTAAATACAAAAAGCACAATGCCGACTTAAGTACTAGAAGACTGACTCTTCTTACTGACTATGTTTTGAACCACTCCTGTGCCACTACTTGTAGATTCCGATGCTACACTTCAGGTTTACTGTATCCCTCTGACCTTCTTATTGACGATGAAACCAAGAAATTGTATCGGAATTAATTACAAAAGGCACAATGCTGACTTAAGTATAAGATGACTGACTCTTCTTACTGTCTATGTTTTGAACCATCCCTGGGACACTAGTTATAGATTCCGATGCTTCACTCCAGGTTTACTGTATCCCTTGGCCCTTCTTATTGACGCTGAAACACAGAAATTGCATCGGATTTAAATACAATAGGCACAATGCCGACTTAAGTACAAGAAGACTGACTCTTCTTCCTGTCTATGTTTTAATCATTCCTGTGACGCTAGTTATAGATTCCGATGCCCCACTTCAGGTTTAGTGTATCCCTTGGACCTTCTTATTGACGATGATACACAGAAATTGCATTGGAATTAAATACAAAAGGCACAATGCCGAATTAAGTACAAGAAGACTGACTCTTCTTACTGTCCATGCTTTGAACCATTCCTGTGACACTAGTTATGGATTCCGATCGTTCATTTCAGGTTTGCTGTATCCCTTGGACCCTCTTATTGACGATGAAACACAGATATTGCATCGGAATTAAATACAAAATGCACAATGCCGATTTAAGTGCAAGAAGACTGACTCTTCCAACTGCCTCCTGTGCCACTAGTTATAGATTCCGATGTTTCACTTCAGGTTTACTGTATCCCTCTGACCGTCTTATTGACGATGAAACACAGAAATTGCATCTGAATTAAATAGAAAAGGCACAATGCCAACTTAAGTACTAGAAGACTGACTCTTCCTACTGTCTATGCTTTGAACCATTCCTGTGACACTAGTTATAGATTCCGATGCTTCACTCCAGGTTTACTGTATTCCTTGGACCTTGTTATTGACGATGAAACACAGAAATTGCATCGGAATTAAATACAAAAGCAGAATGACGAATTAAGTACAAGAAGACTGACTCTTCTTACTGACTATGATTTGAACTATTCCTGTGACACTAAAAATAGATTCCGATGCCTCACATCATATTTACTGTATCCCTCTGACCTTCTTATTGACGATGAAACACAGAAATTGCATCGGAATTAAATACAAAAGGCACAATGCCGACTTAAGTACATGTAGACTGACTTTTCCTACTGTCTATGCTTTGAACCATTCCTGTGACCCTAGTTGTAGATTCCGATGGTTCATATCAGGTTTACTGTATCCCTTGGACCTTCTTATCGACTATGAAACACAGAAATTGCATAGAAATTAAATACAAAAGGCACAATGCCGACTTAAGTACAAGAATACTGACTCATCTTACTGTCTATGTTTTGAACCGTCCCTGTGACACTAGTTATAGGTTCCGATGCCACTCCAGGTTTACTGTATCCCTTGGACCTTCTTATTGACGATGAAACACAGAAATTGCATCGGAATTAAATACAAAAAGCACAATGCCGACTTAAGTACTAGAAGACTGACTCTTCTTACTGACTATGTTTTGAACCACTCCTGTGCCACTAGTTATAGGTTCCGATGCCTCTCCAGGTTTACTGTATCCCTTGGACCTTCTTATTGACGATGAAACACAGAAATTGCATCGGAATTAAATACAAAAAGCACAATGCCGACTTAAGTACAAGAAGACTGACTCTTCTTACTGACTATGTTTTGAACTACTCCTGTGCCACTAGTTATAGATTCCGATGCTTCACTTCAGGTTTACTGTATCCCTCTGACCTTCTTATTGACGATGAAACCAAGAAATTGCATCGGAATTAATTACAAAAGGCACAATGCTGACTTAAGTATAAGATGACTGACTCTTCTTACTGTCTATGTTTTGAACCATCCCTGGGACACTAGTTATAGATTCCGATGCTTCACTCCAGGTTTACTGTATCCCTTGGCCCTTCTTATTGACGCTGAAACACAGAAATTGCATCGGTATTAAAAACAAATGGCACAATGCCGAATTAAGTACAAGAAGACTGACTCTTCTTACTGTCCATGCTTTGAACCATTCCTGTGACACTAGTTATGGATTCCGATCGTTCATTTCAGGTTTGCTGTATCCCTTGGACCCTCTTATTGACGATGAAACACAGATATTGCATCGGAATTAAATACAAAATGCACAATGCCGATTTAAGTGCAAGAAGACTGACTCTTCCAACTGCCTATGTTTAGAACCATTCCTGTGCCACTAGTTATAGATTCCGATGTTTCACTTCAGGTTTACTGTATCCCTCTGACCGTCTTATTGACGATGAAACACAGAAATTGCATCGGAATTAAATAGAAAAGGCACAATGCCGACTTAAGTACTAGAAGACTGACTCTTCCTACTGTCTATGCTTTGAACCATTCCTGTGACACTAGTTGTAGATTCCGATGCTTCACTCTAGGTTTACTGTATTCCTTGGACCTTGTTATTGACGATGAAACACAGAAATTGCATCGGAATTAAATACAAAGGGCACAATGCCGACTAATGTACAAGAAGACTGGCTCTTCCGACAGTCTATGCTTTGAACCATTCCTGTGACACTAGTTATAGAGTCCGATGCTTAACTTCAGGATTACTGTATCCCTGGGACCTTCTTATTGACGATGAAACACAGAAATTGCATCGGAATTAGAAACAAAAGGCTCAATGCCGAATTAAGTACAAGAAGTCTGACTCGTCTTACTGTCTATGTTTTGAACCATTCATGTGACTCTAGTTATAGACTCTGATGCTTCACTCCAGGTTTACCGTATCCCTTGGACCTTCTTATTGACGATGAAACACAGAAATTGCATCGGAATTAAATAGAAAAAGCACAATGCCGACTTCAGTAAAAGAAGTCTGACTCTTCTTACTGTCTGGGTTTTGAAGCATTCCTGTGACACTAGTTATAGATTCCGATGCTTCACTCCAGGTTTACTGTATCCCTCTGACCTTCTTATTGACGATGAAACACAGAAATTGCATCAGAATTAAATACAAAAGGCACAATGCCGAATTAAGTACAAGAACCCTAAACACTTCTTACTGTCTATGTTTTGAACCATTCCTGTGACACTAGTTATAGACTCCGATGCTTCACTCCAGGTTTAGTGTATCCCTTGGACCTCCTTATTGACGATGAAACACAGAAATTGCATCACAATTAAATACAAAAGGCACAATGCTGAATTAAGTACAAGAAGACTGACTCTTCTTACTGTCCATGTTTTGAACCATTCCTGTGACACTAGTTATGGATTCCGATCGTTCATTTCGGGTTTACTGTATCCCTTGGACCTTCTTATTGACGATGAAAAACAGATATTGTATATGAATGAAATACAAAATGCACAATCCCGATTTAAGTACAAGAAGACTGACTCTTCCAACTGTCTACGTTTAGAACCATTCCTGTGCCACTAGTTAAAGATTCCGATGTTTCACTTCAGGTTTACTGTATCCCTCTGACCGTCTTATTGACGATGAAACACAGAAATTGCATCGGAATTAAATACAAAAGGCAGAATGCCGACTTAAGTACAAGAGGACTGACTCTTCTTACTCTCTATGGTTTGAACCATTCCTGTGACACTAGTTATAGATTCCGATTCTTCAATTCAGGTCTACTGTATCCCTTGGACCTTCTCATTGTCGATGAAACACAGTAGTAGCATTGGATTTAAATACAATAGGCACAATGCCGACTTAAGTACATGTAGACTGACTTTTCCTACTGTCTATGTTTTGAACCATTCCTGTGACCCTAGTTGTAGATTCCGATGGTTCATATCAGGTTTACTGTATCCCTTGGACCTTCTTATCGACTATGAAACACAGAAATTGCATAGAAATTAAATACAAAAGGCACAATGCCGACTTAAGTACAAGAATACTGACTCATCTTACTGTCTATGTTTTGAACCGTCCCTGTGACACTAGTTATAGGTTCCGATGCCTCTCCAGGTTTACTGTATCCCTTGGTCCTTCTTATTGACGATGAAACACAGAAATAGCATCGGAATTAATTACAAAAAGCACAATGCCGACTTAAGTACTAGAAGACTGACTCTTCTTACTGACTATGTTTTGAACTACTCCTGTGCCACTAGTTATAGATTCCGATGCTTCACTTGAGGTTTACTGTATCGCTCTGACCTTCTTATTGACGATGAAACCAAGAAATTGCATCGGAATTAATTACAAAAGGCTCAATGCTGACTTAAGTATAAGATGACTGACTCTACTTACTGTCTATGTTTTGAACCATCCCTGGGACACTAGTTATAGATTCCGATGCTTCACTCCAGGTTTACTGTATCCCGTGGCCCTTCTTCTTGACGCTGAAACACAGAAATTGCATCGGATTTAAATACAATAGGCACAATGCCGACTTAAGTACAAGAAGACTGACTCTTCTTCCTGTCTATGCTTATAATCATTCCTGTGACGCTAGTTATAGATTCCGATGCCCCACTTCAGGTTTACTGTATCCCTTGGACCTTCTTATTGACGATGATACACAGAAATTGCATCGGAATTAATTACAAAATGCACAATGCCGATTTAAGTGCAAGAAGACTGACTCTTCCAACTGCCTATGTTTAGAACCATTCCTGTGCCACTAGTTATAGATTCCGATGTTTCACTTCAGGTTTACTGTATCCGTCTGACCTTCTTATTGACGATGAAACACAGAAATTGCATCAGAATTAAATACAAAAGGCACAATGCCGAATTAAGTACAAGAACACTAAACACTTCTTACTGTCTATGTTTTGAACCATTCCTGTGACACTAGTTATAGACTCCGATGCTTCACTATTGGTTTACTGTATCCCTTGGACCTTCTTATTGACGATGAAACACAGAAATTGCATCAGAATTAAATACAAAAGGCAGAATGCCGATTTAAGTACAAGAAGACTGACTCTTCTTACTGTCCATGTTTTGAACCATTCCTGTGACACTAGTTATGGATTCCGATCGTTCATTTCGGGTTTACTGTATCCCTTGGACCTTTTTATTGACGATGAAACACAGATACTGCATCGGAAATAAATACAAAATGCACAATCCCGATTTAAGTACAAGAAGACTGACTCTTCCAACTGTCTATGTTTAGAACCATTCCTGTGCCACTAGTTATAGATTCCGATGTTTCACTCCAGGTTTAGTGTATCCCTTGGACCTCCTTATTGACGATGAAACACAGAAATTGCATCAGAATTAAATACAAAAGGCACAATGCTGAATTAAGTACAAGAAGACTGACTCTTCTTACTGTCCATGTTTTGAACCATTCCTGTGACACTAGTTATGGATTCCGATCGTTCATTTCGGGTTTACTGTATCCCTTGGACCTTCTTATTGACGATGAAACACAGATATTGCATCGGAATTAAATACAAAATGCACAATCCCGATTTAAGTACAAGAAGACTGACTCTTCCAACTGTCTACGTTTAGAACCATTCCTGTGCCACTAGTTAAAGATTCCGATGTTTCACTTCAGGTTTACTGTATCCCTCTGACCGTCTTATTGACGATGAAACACAGAAATTGCATCGGAATTAAATACAAAAGGCAGAATGCCGACTTAAGTACAAGAGGACTGACTCTTCTTACTCTCTATGGTTTGAACCATTCCTGTGACACTAGTTATAGATCCCGATGTTTCAATTCAGGTCTACTGTATCCCTTGGACCTTCTTATTGACGATGAAACACAGAAGTAGCATTGGATTTAAATACAATAGGCACAATGCCGACTTAAGTACAAGAAGACTGACTCTTCTTACTGACTATGCTTTGAACTATTCCTGTGACACTAAAAATAGATTCCGATGCCTCACATCATATTTACTGTATCCCTCTGACCTTCTTATTGACGATGAAACACAGAAATTGCATCGGAATTAAATACAAAAGGCACAATGCCGACTTAAGTACATGTAGACTGACTTTTCCTACTGTCTATGCTTTGAACCATTCCTGTGACCCTAGTTGTAGATTCCGATGGTTCATATCAGGTTTACTGTATCCCTTGGACCTTCTTATCGACTATGAAACACAGAAATTGCATAGAAATTAAATACAAAAGGCACAATGCCGACTTAAGTACAAGAATACTGACTCATCTTACTGTCTATGTTTTGAACCGTCCCTGTGACACTAGTTATAGGTTCCGATGCCCCTCCAGGTTTACTGTATCCCTTGGACCTTCTTATTGACGATGAAACACAGAAATTGCATCGGAATTAAATACAAAAAGCACAATGCCGACTTAAGTACTAGAAGACTGACTCTTCTTACTGACTATGTTTTGAACTACTCCTGTGCCACTAGTTATAGATTCCGATGCTTCACTTCAGGTTTACTGTATCCCTCTGACCTTCTTATTGACGATGAAACCAAGAAATTGCATCGGAATTAATTACAAAAGGCACAATGCTGACTTAAGTATAATATGACTGACTCTTCTTCCTGTCTATGCTTTTAATCATTCCTGTGACGCTAGTTATAGATTCCGATGCCCCACTTCAGGTTTACTGTATCCCTTGGACCTTCTTATTGACGATGATACACAGAAATTGCATTGGAATTAAATACAAAAGGCACAATGCCGAATTAAGTACAAGAAGACTGACTCTTCTTACTGTCCATGCTTTGAACCATTCCTGTGACACTAGTTATGGATTCCGATCGTTCATTTCAGGTTTGCTGTATCCCTTGGACCCTCTTATTGACGATGAAACACAGATATTGCATCGGAATTAAATACAAAATGCACAATGCCGATTTAAGTGCAAGGAGACTGACTCTTCCAACTGCCTATGTTTAGAACCATTCCTGTGCCACTAGTTATAGATTCCGATGTTTCAATTCAGGTCTACTGTATCCCTTGGACCTTCTTATTGACGATGAAACACAGAAGTAGCATTGGATTTAAATACAATAGGCACAATGCCGACTTAAGTACAAGAAGACTGACTCTTCTTACTGACTATGTTTTGAACTATTCCTGTGACACTAAAAATAGATACCGATGCCTCACATCATATTTACTGTATCCCTCTGACCTTCTTAATGACGATGAAACACAGAAATTGCATCGGAATTAAATACAAAAGGCACAATGCCGACTTAAGTACATGTAGACTGACTTTTCCTACTGTCTATGCTTTGAACCATTCCTGTGACCCTAGTTGTAGATTCCGATGGTTCATATCAGGTTTACTGTATCCCTTGGACCCTCTTATCGACTATGAAACACAGAAATTGCATAGAAATTAAATACAAAAGGCACAATGCCGACTTAAGTACAAGAATACTGACTCATCTTACTGTCTATGTTTTGAACCGTCCCTGTGACACTAGTTATAGGTTCCGATGCCTCTCCAGGTTTACTGTATCCCTTGGACCTTCTTATTGACGATGAAACACAGAAATTGCATCGGAATTAAATACAAAAAGCACAATGCCGACTTAAGTACTAGAAGACTGACTCTTCTTACTGACTATGTTTTGAACTACTCCTGTGCCACTAGTTATAGATTCCGATGCTTCACTTCAGGTTTACTGTATCCCTCTGACCTTCTTATTGACGATGAAACCAAGAAATTGCATCGGAATTAATTACAAAAGGCACAATGCTGACTTAAGTATAAGATGACTGACTCTTCTTCTGTCTATGTTTTGAACCATCCCTGGGACACTAGTTATAGATTCCGATGCTTCACTCCAGGTTTACTGTATCCCTTGGCCCTTCTTATTGACGCTGAAACACAGAAATTGCATCGGATTTAAATACAATAGGCATAATGCCGACTTAAGTACAAGAAGACTGACTCTTCTTCCTGTCTATTCTTTTAATCAATCCTGTGACGCTAGTTATAGATTCCGATGCCCCACTTCAGGTTTACTGTATCCCATGGACCTTCTTATTGACGATGAAACACAGAAATTGCATCGGAATTAAATAGAAAAGGCACAATGCCGACTTAAGTACTAGAAGACTGACTCTTCCTACTGTCTATGCTTTGAACCATTCCTGTGACACTAGTTGTAGATTCCGATGCTTCACTCCAGGTTTACTGTATTCCTTGGACCTTCTTATTGACGATGAAACACAGAAATTGCATCGGAATTAAATACAAAGGGCACAATGCCAACTAATGTACAAGAAGACTGGCTCTTCCGACAGTCTATGCTTTGAACCATTCCTGTGACACTAGTTATAGATTCCGATGCTTAACTTCAGGATTACTGTATCCCTTGGACCTTCTTATTGACGATGAAACACAGAAATTGCATCGGAATTAGAAACAAAAGGCTCAATGCCGAATTAAGTACAAGAAGTCTGACTCGTCTTACTGTCTATGTTTTGAACCATTCATGTGACTCTAGTTATAGACTCTGATGCTTCACTCCAGGTTTACCGTATCCCTTGGCCCTTCTTATTGACGCTGAAACACAGAAATTGCATCGGATTTAAATACAATAGGCATAATGCCGACTTAAGTACAAGAAGACTGACTCTTCTTCCTGTCTATTCTTTTAATCAATCCTGTGACGCTAGTTATAGATTCCGATGCCCCACTTCAGGTTTACTGTATCCCATGGACCTTCTTATTGACGATGAAACACAGAAATTGCATCGGAATTAAATACAAAAGGCAGAATGCCGACTTAAGTACAAGAAGACTGACTCTTCTTACTGACTATGTTTTGAACTATTCCTGTGACACTAAAAATAGATTCCGATGCCTCACATCATATTTACTGTATCCCTCTGACCTTCTTATTGACGATGAAACACAGAAATTGCATCGGAATTAAATACAAAAGGCACAATGCCGACTTAAGTACATGTAGACTGACTTTTATTACTGTCTATGCTTTGAACCATTCCTGTGACCCTAGTTGTAGATTCCGATGGTTCATATCAGGTTTACTGTATCCCTTGGACCTTCTTATCGACTATGAAACACAGAAATTGCATAGAAATTAAATACAAAAGGCACAATGCCGACTTAAGTACAAGAATACTGACTCATCTTACTGTCTATGTTTTGAATCGTCCCTGTGACACTAGTTATAGGTTCCGATGCCTCTCCAGGTTTACTGTATCCCTTGGACCTTCTTATTGACGATGAAACACAGAAATTGCATCGGAATTAAATACAAAGGGCACAATGCCGACTAATGTACAAGAAGACTGGCTCTTCCGACAGTCTATGCTTTGAACCATTCCTGTGACACTAGTTATAGATTCCGACGCTTAACTTCAGGATTACTGTATCCCTTGGACCTTCTTATTGACGATGAAACACAGAAATTGCATCGGAATTAGAAACAAAAGGCTCAATGCCGAATTAAGTACAAGAAGTCTGACTCGTCTTACTGTCTATGTTTTGAACCATTCATGTGACTCTAGTTATAGACTCTGATGCTTCACTCCAGGTTTACCGTATCCCTTGGACCTTCTTATTGACGATGAAACACAGAAATTGCATCGGAATTAAATAGAAAAGGCACAATGCCGTCTTCAGTAAAAGAATTCTGACTCTTATTACTGTCTGGGTTTTGAACCATTCCTGTGACACTAGTTATAGATTCCGATGCTTCACTCCAGGTTTACTGTATCCCTCTGACCTTCTTATTGACGATGAAACACAGAAATTGCATCAGAATTAAATACAAAAGGCACAATGCCGAATTAAGTACAAGAATCCTAAACACTTCTTACTGTCTATGTTTTGAACCATTCCTGTGACACTAGTTATAGACTCCGATGCTTCACTCCAGGTTTAGTGTATCCCTTGGACCTCCTTAGTGACGATGAAACACAGAAATTGCATCAGAATTAAATACGAAAGGCACAATGCTGAATTAAGTACAAGAAGACTGACTCTTCTTACTGTCCATGTTTTGAACCATTCCTGTGACACTAGTTATGGATTCCGATCGTTCATTTCGGGTTTACTGTATCCCTTGGACCTTCTTATTGACGATGAAAAACAGATATTGCATCGGAATTAAATACAAAATGCACAATCCCGATTTAAGTACAAGAAGACTGACTCTTCCAACTGTCTACGTTTAGAACCATTCCTGTGCCACTAGTTAAAGATTCCGATGTTTCACTTCAGGTTTACTGTATCCCTCTGACCGTCTTATTGACGATGAAACACAGAAATTGCATCGGAATTAAATACAAAAGGCAGAATGCCGACTTAAGTACAAGAGGACTGACTCTTCTTACTCTCTATGGTTTGAACCAATCCTGTGACACTAGTTATACATTCCGATTCTTCAATTCAGGTCTACTGTATCCCTTGGACCTTCTCATTGACGATGAAACACAGAAGTAGCATTGGATTTAAATACAATAGGCACAATGCCGACTTAAGTACAAGAAGACTGACTCTTCTTACTGACTATGCTTTGAACTATTCCTGTGACACTAAAAATAGATTCCGATGCCTCACATCGTATTTACTGTATCCCTCTGACCTTCTTATTGACGATGAAACACAGAAATTGCATCGGAATTAAATACAAAAGGCACAATGCCGACTTAAGTACATGTAGACTGACTTTTATTACTGTCTATGCTTTGAACCATTCCTGTGACCCTAGTTGTAGATTCCGATGGTTCATATCAGGTTTACTGTATCTCTTGGACCTTCTTATCGACTATGAAACACAGAAATTGCATAGAAATTAAATACAAAAGGCACAATGCCGACTTAAGTACAAGAATACTGACTCATCTTACTGTCTATGTTTTGAACCGTCCCTGTGACACTAGTTATAGGTTCCGATGCCTCTCCAGGTTTACTGTATCCCTTGGACCTTCTTATTGACGATGAAACACAGAAATTGCATCGGAATTAAATACAAAAAGCACAATGCCGACTTAAGTACTAGAAGACTGACTCTTCTTACTGACTATGTTTTGAACCACTCCTGTGCCACTAGTTATAGATTCCGATGCTTCACTTCAGGTTTACTGTATCCCTCTGACCTTCTTATTGACGATGAAACCCAGAAATTGCATCGGAATTAATTACAAAAGGCACAATGCTGACTTAAGTATAAGATGACTGACTCTTCTTACTGTCTATGTTTTGAACCATCCCTGGGACACTAGTTATAGATTCCGATGCTTCACTCCAGGTTTACTGTATCCCTTGGCCCTTCTTATTGACGCTGAAACACAGAAATTGCATCGGATTTAAATACAATAGGCACAATGCCGACTTAAGTACAAGAAGACTGACTCTTCTTCCTGTCTATGTTTTTAATCATCCCTGTGACGCTAGTTATAGATTCCGATGCCCCACTTCAGGTTTACTGTATCCCTTGGACATTCTTATTGACGATGATACACAGAAATTGCCTTGGAATTAAATACAAAAGGCACAATGCCGAATTAAGTACAAGAAGACTGATTCTTCTTACTGTCCATGCTTTGAACCATTCTTGTGACACTAGTTATGGATTCCGATCGTTCATTTCAGGTTTGCTGTATCCCTTGGACCATCTTATTGACGATGAAACACAGAAATTGCATCGGAATTAAATAGAAAAGGCACAATGCCGACATCAGTAAAAGAAGTCTGACTCTTCTTACTGTCTGGGTTTTGAAGCATTCCTGTAACACTTGTTATAGATTCCGATGCTTCACTCCAGGTTTACTGTATCCCTCTGACCTTCTTATTGACGATGAAACACAGAAATTGCATCAGAATTAAATACAAAAGGCACAATGCCGAATTAAGTACAAGAACCCTAAACACTTCTTACTGTCTATGTTTTGAACCATTCCTGTGACACTAGTTATAGACTCCGATGCTTCACTCCAGGTTTAGTGTATCCCTTGGACCTCCTTATTGGCGATGAAACACAGAAATTGCATCAGAATTAAATACAAAAGGCACAATGCTGAATTAAATACAAGAAGACTGACTCTTCTTACTGTCCATGTTTTGAACCATTCCTGTGACACTAGTTATGGATTCCGATCGTTCATTTCGGGTTTACTGTATCCCTTGGACCTTCTTATTGACGATGAAAAACAGATATTGCATCGGAATTAAATACAAAATGCACAATCCCGATTTAAGTACAAGAAGACTGACTCTTCCAACTGTCTACGTTTAGAACCATTCCTGTGCCACTAGTTAAAGATTCCGATGTTTCACTTCAGGTTTACTGTATCCCTCTGACCGTCTTATTGACGATGAAACACAGAAATTGCATCGGAATTAAATACAAAAGGCAGAATGCCGACTTAAGTACAAGAGGACTGACTCTTCTTACTCTCTATGGTTTGAACCATTCCTGTGACACTAGTTATAGATTCCGATTCTTCAATTCAGGTCTACTGTATCCCTTGGACCTTCTCATTGACGATGAAACACAGAAGTAGCATTGGATTTAAATACAATAGGCACAATGCCGACTTAAGTACAAGAAGACTGACTCTTCTTACTGACTATGTTTGAACTATTCCTGTGACACTAAAAATAGATTCCGATGCCTCACATCATATTTACTGTATCCCTCTGACCTTCTTATTGACGATGAAACACAGAAATTGCATCGGAATTAAATACAAAAGGCACAATGCCGACTTAAGTACATGTAGACTGACTTTTATTACTGTCTATGCTTTGAACCATTCCTGTGACCCTAGTTGTAGATTCCGATGGTTCATATCAGGTTTACTGTATCCCTTGGACCTTCTTATCGACTATGAAACACAGAAATTGCATAGAAATTAAATACAAAAGGCACAATGCCGACTTAAGTACAAGAATACTGACTCATCTTACTGTCTATGTTTTGAACCGTCCCTGTGACACTAGTTATAGGTTCCGATGCCTCTCCAGGTTTACTGTATCCCTTGGACCTTCTTATTGACGATGAAACACAGAAATTGCATCGGAATTAAATACAAAGGGCACAATGCCGACTAATGTACAAGAAGACTGGCTCTTCCGACAGTCTTTGCTTTGAACCATTCCTGTGACACTAATTATAGATTCCGACGCTTAACTTGAGGATTACTGTATCCCTTGGACCTTCTTATTGACGATGAAACACAGAAATTGCATCGGAATTAGAAACAAAAGGCTCAATGCCGAATTAAGTACAAGAAGTCTGACTCGTCTTACTGTCTATGTTTTGAACCATTCATGTGACTCTAGTTATAGACTCTGATGCTTCACTCCAGGTTTACCGTATCCCTTGGACCTTCTTATTGACGATGAAACACAGAAATTGCATCGGAATTAAATAGAAAAGGCACAATGCCGACTTCAGTAAAAGAAGTCTGACTCTTCTTACTGTCTGGGTTTTGAACCATTCCTGTGACACTAGTTATAGATTCCGATGCTTCACTCCAGGTTTACTGTATCCCTCTGACCTTCTTATTGACGATGAAACACAGAAATTGCATCAGAATTAAATACAAAAGGCACAATGCCGAATTAAGTACAAGAACCCTAAACACTTCTTACTGTCTATGTTTTGAACCATTCCTGTGACACTAGTTATAGATTCCGATGCTTCACTCCAGGTTTAGTGTATCCCTTGGACCTCCTTATTGACGATGAAACACAGAAATTGCATCAGAATTAAATACGAAAGGTACAATGCTGAATTAAGTACAAGAAGACTGACTCTTCTTACTGTCCATGTTTTGAACCATTCCTGTGACACTAGTTATGGATTCCGATCGTTCATTTCGGGTTTACTGTATCCCTTGGACCTTCTTATTGACGATGAAAATCGGATATTGCATCGGAATTAAATACAAAATGCACAATCCCGATTTAAGTACAAGAAGACTGACTCTTCCAACTGTCTACGTTTAGAACCATTCCTGTGCCACTAGTTAAAGATTCCGATGTTTCACTTCAGGTTTACTGTATCCCTCTGACCGTCTTATTGACGATGAAACACAGAAATTGCATCGGAATTAAATACAAAAGGCAGAATGCCGACTTAAGTACAAGAGGACTGACTCTTCTTACTCTCTATGGTTTGAACCAATCCTGTGACACTAGTTATACATTCCGATTCTTCAATTCAGGTCTACTGTATCCCTTGGACCTTCTCATTGACGATGAAACACAGAAGTAGCATTGGATTTAAATACAATAGGCACAATGCCGACTTAAGTACAAGAAGACTGACTCTTCTTACTGACTATGTTTTGAACTATTCCTGTGACACTAAAAATAGATTCCGATGCCTCACATCGTATTTACTGTATCCCTCTGACCTTCTTATTGACGATGAAACACAGAAATTGCATCGGAATTAAATACAAAAGGCACAATGCCGACTTAAGTACATGTAGACTGACTTTTATTACTGTCTATGCTTTGAACCATTCCTGTGACCCTAGTTGTAGATTCCGATGGTTCATATCAGGTTTACTGTATCCCTTGGACCTTCTTATCGACTATGAAACACAGAAATTGCATAGAAATTAAATACAAAAGGCACAATGCCGACTTAAGTACAAGAATACTGACTCATCTTACTGTCTATGTTTTGAACCGTCCCTGTGACACTAGTTATAGGTTCCGATGCCTCTCCAGGTTTACTGTATCCCTTGGACCTTCTTATTGACGATGAAACACAGAAACTGCATCGGAATTAAATACAAAAAGCACAATGCCGACTTAAGTACTAGAAGACTGACTCTTCTTACTGACTATGTTTTGAACCACTCCTGTGCCACTAGTTATAGATTCCGATGCTTCACTTCAGGTTTACTGTATCCCTCTGACCTTCTTATTGACGATGAAACCCAGAAATTGCATCGGAATTAATTACAAAAGGCACAATGCTGACTTAAGTATAAGATGACTGACTCTTCTTACTGTCTATGTTTTGAACCATCCCTGGGACACTAGTTATAGATTCCGATGCTTCACTCCAGGTTTACTGTATCCCTTGGCCCTTCTTATTGACGCTGAAACACAGAAATTGCATCGGATTTAAATACAATAGGCACAATGCCGACTTAAGTACAAGAAGACTGACTCTTCTTCCTGTCTATGTTTTTAATCATCCCTGTGACGCTAGTTATAGATTCCGATGCCCCACTTCAGGTTTACTGTATCCCTTGGACACTCTTATTGACGATGATACACAGAAATTGCCTTGGAATTAAATACAAAAGGCACAATGCCGAATTAAGTACAAGAAGACTGACTCTTCTTACTGTCCATGCTTTGAACCATTCCTGTGACACTAGTTATGGATTCCGATCGTTCATTTCAGGTTTGCTGTATCCCTTGGACCCTCTTATTGACGATGAAACACAGATATTGCATCGGAATTAAATACAAAATGCACAATGCCGATTTAAGTGCAAGAAGACTGACTCTTTCAACTGCCTATGTTTAGAACCATTCCTGTGCCACTAGTTATAGATTCCGATGTTTCACTTCAGGTTTACTGTATCCCTCTGACGTCTTATTGACGATGAAACACAGAAATTGCATCGGAATTAAATAGAAAAGGCACAATGCCGACTTAAGTACTAGAAGACTGACTCTTCCTACTGTCTATGCTTTGAACCATTACTGTGACACTAGTTATAGATTCCGATGCTTCACTCCAGGTTTACTGTATTCCTTGGACCTTGTTATTGACGATGAAACACAGAGATTGCATCGGAATTAAATACAAAGGGCACAATGCCGACTAATGTACAAGAAGAGTGGCTCTTCCGACAGTCTATGCTTTGAACCATTCCTGTGACACTAGTTATAGATTCCGATGATTAACTTCAGGATTACTGTATCCCTTGGACCTTCTTATTGACGATGAAACACAGAAATTGCATCGGAATTAAATAGAAAAGGCACAATGCCGACTTCAGTAAAAGAAGTCTGACTCTTCTTACTGTCTGGTTTTTGAACCATTCCTGTGACACTAGTTATAGATTCCGATGCTTCACTCCAGGTTTACTGTATCCCTCTGACCTTCTTATTGACGATGAAACACAGAAATTCCATCAGAATTTAATACAAAAGGCACAATGCCGAATTAAGTACAAGAAGACTAAACACTTCTTACTGTCTATGTTTTGAACCATTCCTGTGACACTAGTGATAGACTCTGATGCTTCACTATTGGTTTACTGTATCCCTTGGACCTTCTTATTGACGATGAAACGCAGAAATTGCATCAGAATTAAATACAAAAGGCAGAATGCCGAATTAAGAACAAGAAGACTGAGTCTTCTTACTGTCCATGTTTTGAACCATTCCTGTGACACTAGTTATGGATTCCGATCGTTCATTTCGGGTTTACTGTATCCCTTGGACCTTCTTATTGACGATGAAACACAGATACTGCATCGCAATTAAATACAAAATGCACAATCCCGATTTAAGTACAAGAAGACTGACTCTTCCAACTGTCTATGTTTAGAACCATTCCTGTGCCACTAGTTATAGATTCCGATGTTTCACTTCAGGTTTACTGTATCCCTCTGACCGTCTTATTGACGATGAAACACAGAAATTGCATCGGAATTAAATACAATAGGCACAATGCCGACTTAAGTACAAGAAGACTGACTCTTCTTACTGACTATGTTTGGAACTATTCCTGTGACACTAAATATAGATTCCGATGCTTCACATCATATTTACTGTATCCCTCTGACCTTCTTATTGACGATGAAACACAGAAATTGCATCGGAATTAAATACAAAAGGCACAATGCCGACTTAAGTACATGTAGACTGACTTTTCCTACTGTCTATGTTTTGAACCATTCCTGTGACACTATTTATATATTCCGATGGTTCATTTCAGGTTTACTGTATCCCTTGGACCTTCTTATTGACGATGAAACACAGAAATTGCATCGGAATTAAATACAAAAGGCACAATGCCGACTAAACTACAAGAAGACTGACTCTTCTTACTGACTATGTTTTGAACCATTCCTGTGACACTAGTTATAGATTCCGATGCTTCACTTCAGGTTTACTGTATCCCTCTGACCTTCTTATTGACGATGAAACACAAAAATTGCATCGGAATTAAATACAAGAGGCACAATGCCGACTTAAGTAAAAGAAGTCTGACTCTTCTTACTGTCTATGGTTTGAACCATTCTTGTGCCACTAGTTATGGATTCCGATGCTTCACTCTAGGTTTACTGTATCCCTTGGACCTTCTTATTGACGATGAGACACAGAAATTGCATCAGAATTAAATAGAAAAGGCACAATGATGACTTAAGTACAAGAAGACTAACTCTTCTTACTGACTATGATTTGAACCATTCCTGTGACACTTGTTATGTATTCCGATCGTTCATTTCAGGTTTACTGTATCCCTTGGACCTTCTTATTGTCGATGAAACACATATATTGCATCGGAATTAAATACAAAGGGCACAATGCCGACTTAAGTACAAGAAGACTGACTCATCTTGCTGTCTATGTTTTGAACCATTCCTGTGCCACTAGTTATAGATTCCGATGTTTCACATCAGGTTTACTGTATCCCTCTGACCGCCTCATAGACGATGAAACACATAAATTGCATCGAAATTGCATAGAAAAGGCACAATGCCGACTTAAGTACTAGAAGACTGACTCTTCCTACTGTCTATGTTTTGAACCATTCCTGTGACACTAGTTATAGATTCCGATGCTTCACTCCAGGTTTACTGTATTCCTTGGACCTTCTTATTGACGATGAAACACAGAAATTGCATCGGAATTAAATACAATAGGCGCAATGCCGACTTAAATACACGAAGACTGACTCTTCTTACTCACTATGCTTTGAACTATTCCTGTGAAACTAATTATTGATTCCGATGCTTCAGATCAGATTTACTGTATCCCTCTGACATTCTCATTGACGATGAAAAACAGAAATTACATCATAATTAAATACAAAAGGCACAATGCCGACTTAAGTACATGTGGACTGACTTTTCCTACTGTCTATGTTTTGAACCATTCCTGTGACACTAGTTATAGATTCCGAACGTTCATTTCAGGTTTACTGTATCCCTTGGACCTTCTTATTGACAATGAATAACAGAAATTGCATCGAAATTAAATACAAAAGGCACAATGCCGTCTTAACTACGAGAAGACTGACTCTTCTTACTATGTTTTGAACCATTCCTGTGACACTAGTTATAGATTCCGATGCTTAACTTCAGGATAACTGTATCCCTTGGAGCTTCTTATTGACGATGAAACACAGAAATTGCATCGGAATTAAATACAAAGGCTCAATGCCGAATTAAGTACATGAAGACTGACTCTTCTTACTGTCTATGTTTGAACCATTCCTGTGACACTAGTAATAGACTCTGATGCTTCACTCCAGGTTTTCTGTATCCCTTGAAACTTCTTATTGACGATGAAATACAGAAATAGCGTCGGAATTAAATACAAAATGCACAATGCCGACTTAAGTAAAAGAAGTATGACTCTTCTTACTGTCTGTGTTTTGAACCATTCCTGTGACACTAGTTATAGATTCCGGTGCTTCACTCCAGGTTTACTGTATCCCTTGGAGCTTCTTATTGACGATGAAACACAGAAATTGCATCGGAATTAAATACAAAATGCACAATGCCGATTTAAGTGCAAGAAGACTGACTCTTCCAACTGCCTATGTTTAGAACCATTCCTGTGCCACTACTTATTGATTCCGATGTTTCACTTCAGGTTTACTGTATCCCTCTGACCGTCTTATTGACGATGAAACACAGAAATTGCATCGGAATTAAATAGAAAAGGCACAATGCCGACTTAAGTACTAGAAGACTGACTCTTCCTACTGTCTATGCTTTGAACCATTCCTGTGACACTAGTTATAGATTCCGATGCTTCATTCCAGGTTTACTGTATTCCTTGGACCTTGTTATTGACGATGAAACACAGAAATTGCATCGGAATTAAATACAAAGGGCACAATGCCGACTAATGTACAAGAAGACTGGCTCTTCCGACAGTCTATGCTTTGAACCATTCCTGTGACACTAGTTATAGATTCCGATGATTAACTTCAGGATTACTGTATCCCTAGGACCTTCTTATTGACGATGAAACACAGAAATTGCATCGGAATTAGAAACAAAAAGCTCAATGCCGAATTAAGTACAAGAAGTCTGACTCGTCTTACTGCCTATGTTTTGAACCATTCATGTGACTCTAGTTATAGACTCTGATGCTTCACTCCAGGTTTACCGTATCCCTTGGACCTTCTTATTGACGATGAAACACAGAAATTGCATCGGAAGTAAATAGAAAAGGCACAATGCCGAATTCAGTAAAAGAATTCTGACTCTTCTTACTGTCTGGGTTTTGAACCATTCCTGTGACACTAGTTATAGATTCCGATGCTTCACTCCAGGTTTACTGTATCCCTCTGACCTTCTTATTGACGATGAAACACAGAAATTGCATCAGAATTAAATACAAAATCCACAATACCGAATTAAGTACAAGAAGACTAAACACTTCTTACTGTCTATGTTTTGAACCATTCCTGTGACACTAGTTATAGACTCCGATGCTTCACTATTGGTTTACTGTATCCCTTGGACCTTCTTATTGACGATGAAACACAGAAATTGCATCAGAATTAAATACAAAAGGCAGAATGCCGAATTAAGTACAAGAAGACTGACTCTTCTTACTGTCCATGTTTTGAACCATTCCTGTGACACTAGTTATGGATTCCGATCGTTCATTTCGGGTTTACTGTATCCCTTGGACCTTCTTATTGACGATGAAACACAGATACTGCATCGGAATTAAATACAAAATGCACAATCCCGATTTAAGTACAAGAAGACTGACTCTTCCAACTGTCTATGTTTAGAACCATTCCTGTGCCACTAGTTATAGATTCCGATGTTTCACTTCAGGTTTACTGTATCCCTCTGACCGTCTTATTGACGATGAAACACAGAAATTGCATCGGAATTAAATACAATAGGCACAATGCCGACTTAAGTACAAGAAGACTGACTCTTCTTACTGACTATGTTTTGAACTATTCCTGTGACACTAAATATAGATTCCAATGCTTCACATCATATTTACTGTATCCCTCTGACCTTCTTATTGACGATGAAACACAGAAATTGCATCGGAATTAAATACAAAAGGCACAATGCCGACCTAAGTACATGTAGACTGACTTTTCCTACTGTCTATGTTTTGAACCATTCCTGTGACACTAGTTATAGATTCCGATGGTTCATTTCAGGTTTACTGTATCCCTTGGACCTTCTTATTGACGATGAAACACAGAAATTGCATCGGAATTAAATACAAAAGGCACAATGCCGACTAAACTACAAGAAGACTGACTCTTCTTACTGACTATGTTTTGAACCATTCCTGTGACATTAGTTATAGATTCCGATGCTTCACTTCAGGTTTACTGTATCCCTCTGACCTTCTTATTGACGATGAAACACAAAAATTGCATCGGAGTTAAATACAAGAGGCACAATGCCGACTTAAGTACTAGAAGACTGACTCTTCCTACTGTCTATGCTTTGAACCATTCCTGTGACACTAGTTATAGATTCCGATGCTTCACTCCAGGTTTACTGTATTCCTTGGACCTTGTTATTGACGATGAAACACAGAAATTGCATCGGAATTAAATACAAAGGGCACAAAGCCGACTAATGTACAAGAAGACTGGCTCTTCCGACAGTCTATGCTTTGAACCATTCCTGTGACACTAGTTATGGATTCCGATGATTAACTTCAGGATTACTGTATCCCTTGGACCTTCTTATTGACGATGAAACACAGAAATTGCATCGGAATTAGAAACAAAAAGCTCAATGCCGAATTAAGTACAAGAAGTCTGCCTCGTCTTACTGTCTATGTTTTGAACCATTCATGTGACTCTAGTTATAGACTCTGATGCTTCACTCCAGGTTTACCGTATCCCTTGGACCTTCTTATTGACGATGAAACACAGAAGTTGCATCGCAATTAAATAGAAAAGGCACAATGCCGACTTCAGTAAAAGAAGTCTGACTCTTCTTACTGTCTGGGTTTTGAACCATACCTGTGACACTAGTTATAGATTCCGATGCTTCACTCCAGGTTTACTGTATCCCTCTGACCTTCTTATTGACGATGAAACACAGAAATTGCATCAGAATTAAATACAAAATCCACAATGCCGAATTAAGTACAAGAAGACTAAACACTTCTTATCGTCTATGTTTTGAACCATTCCTGTGACACTAGTTATAGACTCCGATGCTTCACTATTGGTTTACTGTATCCCTTGGACCTTCTTATTGACGATGAAACACAGAAATTGCATCAGAATTAAATACAAAAGGCAGAATGCCGAATTAAGTACAAGAAGACTGACTCTTCTTACTGTCCATGTTTTGAACCATTCCTGTGACACTAGTTATGGATTCCGATCGTTCATTTCGGGTTTACTGTATCCCTTGGACCTTCTTATTGACGATGAAACACAGATACTGCATCGGAATTAAATACAAAATGCACAATCCCGATTTAAGTACAAGAAGACTGACTCTTCCAACTGTCTATGTTTAGAACCATTCCTGTGCCACTAGTTATAGATTCCGATGTTTCACTTCAGGTTTACTGTATCCCTCTGACCGTCTTATTGACGATGAAACACAGAAATTGCATCGGAATTAAATACAATAGGCACAATGCCGACTTAAGTACAAGAAGACTGACTCTTCTTACTGACTATGTTTTGAACAATTCCTGTGACATTAATTATAGATTCCAATGCTTAACATCATATTTACTGTATCCCTCTGACCTTCTTATTGACGATGAAACACAGAAATTGCATCGGAATTGAATACAAAAGGCACAATGCCGACTTAAGTACATGTAGACTGACTTTTCCTACTGTCTATGTTTTGAACCATTCCTGTGACACTAGTTATAGATTCCGATGGTTCATTTCAGGTTTACTGTATCCCTTGGACCTTCTTATTGACGATGAAACACAGAAATTGCATCGGAATTAAATACAAAAGGCACAATGCCGACTAAACTACAAGAAGACTGACTCTTCTTACTGACTATGTTTTGAACCATTCCTGTGACACTAGTTATGGATTCCGATGCTTCACTCTAGGTTTACTGTATCCCTCTGACCTTCTTATTGACGATGAAACACAGAAATTGCATCGGAATTAAATACAAAAGGCACAATGCCGACTTAAGTACGTGTAGACTGACTTTTCCTACTGTCTATGTTTTGAACCATTCCTGTGACACTAGTTATAGATTCCGATGGTTCATTTCAGGTTTACTGTATCCCTTGGACCTTCTTATTGACGATGAAACACAAAAATTGCATCGGAATTAAATACAAGAGGCACAATGCCGACTTAAGTAAAAGAAGTCTGACTCTTCTTACTGTCTATGGTTTGAACCATTCCTGTGCCACTAGTTATGGATTCCGATGCTTCACTCTAGGTTTACTGTATCCCTTGGACGATCTTATTGACGATGAAACACAGAAATTGCATCAGAATTAAATAGAAAAGGCACAATGATGACTTAAGTACAAGAAGACTAACTCTTCTTACTGACTATGATTTGAACCATTCCTGTGACACTAGTTATGTATTCCGATCGTTCATTTCAGGTTTACTGTATCCCTTGGACCTTCTTATTGACGATGAAACACATATATTGCATCGGAATTAAATACAAAGGGCACAATGCCGACTTAAGTACAAGAAGACTGACTCATCTTGCTGTCTATGTTATGAACCATTCCTGTGCCACTAGTTATAGATTCCGAAGCTTCACTCCAGGTTTACTGTATTCCTTGGACCTTCTTATTGACGATGAAACACAGAAATTGCATCGGAATTAAATACAATAGGCGCAATGCCGACTTAAATACACGAAGACTGACTCTTCTTACTCACTATGCTTTGAACTATTCCTGTGACACTAATTATAGATTCCGATGCTTCAGATCAGATTTACTGTATCCCTCTGACCTTCTCATTGACGATGAAAAACAGAAATTACATCATAATTAAATACAAAAGGCACAATGCCGACTTAAGTACATGTAGACTGACTTTTCCTACTGTCTATGTTTTGATCCATTCCTGTGACACTAGTTATAGATTCCGAAGGTTCATTTCAGGATTACTGTATCCCTTGGACCTTCTTATTGACAATGAATAACAGAAATTGCATCGAAATTAAATACAAAAGGCACAATGCCGTCTTAACTACGAGAAGACTGACTCTTCTTACTATGTTTTGAACCATTCCTGTGACACTAGTTATAGATTCCGATGCTTAACTTCAGGATAACTGTATCCCTTGGAGCTTCTTATTGACGATGAAACACAGAAATTGCATCGGAATTAAATACAAAGGCTCAATGCCGAATTAAGTACATGAAGACTGACTCTTCTTACTATCTATGTTTGAACCATTCCTGTGACACTAGTAATAGACTCTGATGCTTCACTCCAGGTTTTCTGTATCCCTTGAAACTTCTTATTGACGATGAAATACAGAAATAGCATCGGAATTAAATACAAAAGGCACAATGCCGACTTAAGTAAAAGAAGTATGACTCTTCTTACTGTCTGTGTTTTGAACCATTCCTGTGACACTAGTTATAGATTCCGGTGCTTCACTCCAGGTTTACTGTATCCCTTGGACCTTCTTATTGACGATGAAACACAGATATTGCATCGGAATTAAATACAAAAAGCACAATGCCGACTTAAGTACAAGAAGACTGACTCGTCTTACTGACTATGTTTTGAACCATTCCTGTGACACTAGTTATAGATTCCGATGCTTCACCTCAGGTTTACTGTATCATTCTGACCTTCGTATTGACGATGAAACACAGAAATTGCATCGGAATTAAATACAAGAGGCACAATGCCGACTTAAGTAAAATAAGTCTGACTCTTTCTTACTGCCTTGGTTTGAACCAGTCGTGTGAAACTAGTTATGGATTCCGATGCCTCACTCTAGGTTGACTGTATCCCTTGGACCTTCTTATTGACGATAAAACACAGAAATTGCATCAGAAATAAATAGAAAGGGCACAATGATGACTTAAGTACAAGAAGACTGACTCTTCTTACTGCCTATGATTTGAATCATACCTGTGACACTAGTTATAGATTCCGATGATTCACTTCAGGTTAACTGTATCCCTTGGACCTTCTTATTGACGATGAAACACAGAAATTGCATCGGAATTAAATACGAAAGGCACAATACCGACTTAAGTACAAGAAGACTGACTCTTCTTACTGACTATGCTTTGAACCATTCCTGTGACACTAGTCGTAGTTTCCAATGCTTCACTTCAGGATTACTGTATCCCTTGGACCTTCTTATTGACGATGAAACACAGAAATGGCGTCGGAATTAAATAGAAAAGGCACAATGCCGACTTAAGTACAAGAGAACTGACTCATCTTACTGTCTATGTTTTGAACCGTCCCTGTGACACTGGTTATAGATTCCGATGCTTCACTCCACGTTTACTGTGTCCGTTGGACCAACGTATTGACGATGAAACACAGAAATTGAATTGGAATTAAATACAAAAAGCACAGTGCCGACTTAAGTACAAGAAAACTGACTCTTCTTACTGACTATGCTTTGAACCATTCCTGTGACACTAGTTATAGATTCCGATGCTTCACTTCAGGTTTACTGTATCCCTCTGACCTTCTTATTGACGATGAAACACAGAAAATCCATCAGAATTAAATACAAAAGGCACAATGCCGAATTAAGTACAAGAAGACTAACTCTTTTTACTGTCTATGCTTTGAACCATTCCTGTGACACTAGTTATAGACTTCGAAGCTTCACTCCAGGTTTATTGTATCCCTTGGACCTTCTTATTGCCGATGAAACACAAAAATTGCGTCGGAATTACATACAAAAGGCACAATGCCGACTTAAGTAAAAGATGTCTGACTCTTCTTACTGTCTATGCTTTGAACCATTCCTGTGACACTAGTTATAGATTCCGATGCTTCACTCCAGGTTTACTGTATCCCGTGGACCTTCTTATTGACGATGTAACACAGAAATTGCATCAGTACTAAATACAATAGGCAAACTGCCGACTTAAGTACAAGAAGACTGACTCATCCTACTGTCTATGTTTTGAACCATTCCTGTGACACTAGTCATAGATTCCGATGCTTCACTACAGGTTTACTGTATCAATGGGACCTTCTTATTGACGATGAAACACAGTAATTGCATCGGAATTAAATACAAAAGGCACAATACCGAATTTAGTACAAGATGACTGACTCTTCTTACTGACTATGTTTTGAACCATTCCTGTGACACTAGTCATAGATTCCGATGCTTCACTTCAGGTTTACTGTATCCCTCCGACCGTCTTATTGACGACGAAACACAGAAATTGCATCGGAATTAAATAGAGGATGCACAATGCCGACTTAAGTACAATAAGTCTGAATCTTCCAACTCTCTATGTTTTGAACCATTCCTGTGACACTAGTTATAGATTCCGATGCTTCACTTCAGGTTTACTGTATCCCTCTGACCTTCTTATTGACGATGAAACACAGATACTGCATCAGAATTAAATTGGAAACGCACAATACCGACTTAAGTACAAGAAGACTGACTCTTCCAACTGTCTATGCTTTGAACCATTCCTGTGACACTAGTTTTTTATTCCGATGCTTCACTTCAGGTTTACTGTATCCCTTGGCCCTTCTTATTGACGATGAAACACAGAAATTGCATCGGAATTAAATAGAAAAAGCACAATGCCGAATTAAGTACAGGAAGACTGACTCTTTTTACTGTCTATGTTTTGAACCATTCCTGTGACACTAGCTATAGACTCCGATGCTTCACTCCAGGTTTACTGTATCCCTTGGACCTTCTTATTGACGATGAAACACAGAAATAGCATCGGAATTAAATGCAAAAGGCACAATGCCCACTTAAGTAAAAGAAGTCTGACTCTTCTTACTGTCTATGATTTGAACCATTCCTGTGACGCTAGTTGTAGATTCCGATGCTTCACATCATATTTACTGTATCCCTCTGACCTTCGTATTGACGATGAAACACAGAAATTGTATCGGAATTAAATACAAAAGGCACAATACCGACTTAAGTACAAGAAGACTGACTCTTCTTACTGACTATGCTTTGAACAATACCTGTGGCACTAGTCATAGATTCCGATGCTTAACTTCAGGATTACTGTATCCCTTGGACCTTCTTATTGACGATGAAACACAGAAATTGCATCGGAATTATATACAAAAGGCACAATGCTGACTTAAGTATAAGATGACTGACTCTTCTTACTGTCTATGTTTTGAAACATCCCTGGGACACTAGTTATAGATTCCGATGCTTCACTCCAGGTTTACTGTATC
The DNA here is from genome assembly GCF_021461385.2 of Schistocerca piceifrons. Classification (NCBI taxonomy): domain Eukaryota; kingdom Metazoa; phylum Arthropoda; class Insecta; order Orthoptera; family Acrididae; genus Schistocerca; species Schistocerca piceifrons. Next base: position 19,782 of record NW_025727349.1, on the reverse strand, counting down.
CCTTGGCACTTCTTATTGACGCTGAAACAAGAAATTGCATCGGATTTAAATACAATAGGCACAATGCCGACTTAAGTACAAGAAGACTGACTCTTCTTCCTGTCTATGTTATTAACCATTCCTGTGACGCTAGTTATAGATTCCGATGCCCCACTTCCGGTTTACTGTATCCCTTGGACCTTCTTATTGACGATGATACACAGAAATTGCATTGGAATTAAATACAAAAGGCACAATGCCGAATTAAGTACAAGAAGATTGACTCTTCTTACTGTCCATGTTTGGAACCATTCCTGTGACACTAGTTATGGATTCCGATCGTTCATTTCAGGTTTACTGTATCCCTTGGACCCACGTATTGACGATGAAACACAGATATTGCATCGGAATTAAATACAAAATGCACAATGCTTATTTAAGTGCAAGAAGACTGACTCTTCCAACTGCCTATGTTTAGAACCATTCCTGTGCCACTAGTTATAGATTCCGATGTTTCACTTCAGGTTTACTGTATCCCTCTGACCGTCTCATAGACGATGAAACACATAAATTGCATCGAAATTAAATAGAAAAGGCACAATGCCGACTTAAGTACTAGAAGACTGACTCTTCCTACTGTCTATGCTTTGAACCATTCCTGTGACACTAGTTATAGATTCCGATGCTTCACTCCAGGTTTACTGTATTCCTTGGACCTTCTTATTGACGATGAAACACAGAAATTGCATCGGAATTAAATACAAAAGGCACAATGGCGACTTAAGTACATGTAGACTGACTTTTCCTACTGTCTATGCTTTGAACCATTCCTGTGACACTAGTTGTAGATTCCGATGGTTCATATCAGGTTTACTGTATCCCTTGGACCTTCTTATCGACTATGAAACACAGAAATTGCATAGAAATTAAATACAAAAGGCACAATGCCGACTTAAGTACAAGAATACTGACTCATCTTACTGTCTATGCTTTGAACCGTCCCTGTGACACTAGTTATAGGTTCCGATGCTTCTCTCCAGGTTTACTGTATCCCTTGGACCTTCTTATCGACGATGAAACACAGAAATTGCATCGGAATTAAATAAAAAAAGCACAATGCCGACTTAAGTACTAGAAGACTGACTCTTCTTACTGACTATGTTTTGAACCACTCCTGTGCCACTTGTTATAGATTCCGATGCTTCACTTCAGGTTTACTGTATCCCTCTGACCTTCTTATTGACGATGAAACCCAGAAATTGCAATGGAATTAATTACAAAAGGCACAATGCTGACTAATGTACAAGAAGACTGACCCTTCTTACTGTCTATGATTTGAACCATTCCTGTGACACTAGTTATAGATTCCGATGCTTCAATTCAGGTCTCCTGTATCCCTTGGACCTTCTTATTGACGATGAAACACAGAAGTAGCATCGGAATTAAATACAATAGGCACAATGCCGACTTAAGTACAAGAAGACTGACTCTTCTTACTGACTAAGTTTTGAACTATTCCTGTGACACTAAATATAGATTCCGATGCTTCACATCATATTTACTGTATCCCTCTGACCTTCTTATTGACGATGAAACACAGAAATTGCATCGGAAATAAATACAAAAGGCACAATGCCGAATTAAGTACATGTAGACTGACTTTTCCTACTGTCTATGTTTTGAACCATTCCTGTGACACTAGTTATAGATTCCGATGGTTCATTTCAGGTTTACTGTATCCCTTGGACCTTCTTATTGACGATGAAACACAGAAATTGCATCGGAATTAAATACAAAATGCACAAAGCCGACTAAACTACATGAAGACTGACTCTTCTTACTGACTATGTTTTGAACCATTCCTGTGACACTAGTTATAGATTCTGATGCCTAACTTCAGGATTACTGTATCCCTTGGACCTTCTTATTGACGGTGAAACACAGAAATTGCATCGGAATTAAATACAAAAGGCACAATGCCGACTAAACTACAAGAAGACTGACTCTTCTTACTGTCTATGTTTTGAACCATTCCTGTGACACTAGTTATAGACTCTGATGCTTCACTCCAGGTTTACTGTATCCCTTGGACCTTCCTATTGACGATGAAACACAGAAATTGCATCGGAATTAAATAAAAAAGGCACAATGCCGACTTAAGTAAAAGAAGTCTGACTCTTCTTACTGTCTGTGCTTTTAACCAATCCTGTGACACTAGTTATAGATTCCGATTCTTCACTCTAGGTTTACTGTATCCCTTGGACCTTCTTACTGACGATGAAACACAGAAATTGCATCTGAATTAAATAGAAAATTCACAATGATAACTTAAGTAAATGAAGACTGACTCGTCTTTCTGACAATGTTATGAACCATTCCTGTAACACTAGTTATAGATAACGATGTATCATTTCAGGTTTACTGTATCCCTTGGACCTTCTTATTGACGATGAAACACAGAAATTGCATCGGAATTATATAGAAAAGGCACAATGCCGACTTAAGTACAGGAATACTGACTCATCTTACTGTCTATGTTTTGAACCGTCCCTGTGAAGCTAGTTATAAATTCCGTTGCTTCACTCCAGGTTTACTGTATCCCTTGGTCCTTCTTATTGGCGATGAAACACAGATAATGCATCGGAATTAAATACAAAAAGCACAATGCCGACTTAAGTACAAGAAGACTGACTCATCCTACTGTCTATGTTTTGAACCATTCCTGTGACACTAGTCATAGATTCCGATGCATCACTACAGGTTTACTGTATCAATGGGACCTTCTTATTGACGATGAAACACAGTAATTGCATCGGAATTAAATACAAAAGGCACAATACCGACTTTAGTACAAGATGACTGACTCTTCTTACTGACTATGTTTTGAACCATTCCTGTGACACTAGTCATAGATTCCGATGCTTCACTTCAGGTTTACTGTATCCCTCCGACCGTCTTATTGACGACGAAACACAGAAATTGCATCGGAATTAAATAGAGGATGCACAATGCCGACTTAAGTACAATAAGTCTGAATCTTCCAACTCTCTATGTTTTGAACCATTCCTGTGACACTAGTTATAGATTCCGATGCTTCACTTCAGGTTTACTGTATCCCTCTGACCTTCTTATTGACGATGAAACACAGATACTGCATCAGAATTAAATTGGAAACGCACAATACCGACTTAAGTACAAGAAGACTGACTCTTCCAACTGTCTATGCTTTGAACCATTCCTGTGACACTAGTTTTTTATTCCGATGCTTCACTTCAGGTTTACTGTATCCCTTGGCCCTTCTTATTGACGATGAAACACAGAAATTGCATCGGAATTAAATAGAAAAAGCACAATGCCGAATTAAGTACAGGAAGACTGACTCTTTTTACTGTCTATGTTTTGAACCATTCCTGTGACACTAGCTATAGACTCCGATGCTTCACTCCAGGTTTACTGTATCCCTTGGACCTTCTTATTGACGATGAAACACAGAAATAGCATCGGAATTAAATGCAAAAGGCACAATGCCCACTTAAGTAAAAGAAGTCTGACTCTTCTTACTGTCTATGATTTGAACCATTCCTGTGACACTAGTTGTAGATTCCGATGCTTCACATCATATTTACTGTATCCCTCTGACCTTGTTATTGACGATGAAACACAGAAATTGTATCGGAATTAAATACAAAAGGCACAATACCGACTTAAGTACAAGAAGACTGACTCTTCTTACTGACTATGCTTTGAACAATACCTGTGGCACTAGTCATAGATTCCGATGCTTAACTTCAGGATTACTGTATCCCTTGGACCTTCTTATTGACGATGAAACACAGAAATTGCATCGGAATTATATACAAAAGGCACAATGCTGACTTAAGTATAAGATGACTGACTCTTCTTACTGTCTATGTTTTGAAAAATCCCTGGGACACTAGTTATAGATTCCGATGCTTCACTCCAGGTTTACTGTATCCCTTGACACTTCTTATTGACGCTGAAACAAGAAATTGCATCGGATTTAAAAACAATAGGCACAATGCCGACTTAAGTACAAGAAGACTGACTCTTCTTCCTGTCTATGTTTTTAACCATTCCTGTGACGCTAGTTATAGATTCCGATGCCCCACTTCCGGTTTACTGTATCCCTTGGACCTTCTTATTGACGATGATACACAGAAATTGCATTGGAATTAAATACAAAAGGCACAATGCCGAATTAAGTACAAGAAGATTGACTCTTCTTACTGTCCATGTTTGGAACCATTCCTGTGACACTAGTTATGGATTCCGATCGTTCATTTCAGGTTTACTGTATCCCTTGGACCCACGTATTGACGATGAAACACAGATATTGCATCGGAATTAAATACAAAATGCACAATGCTTATTTAAGTGCAAGAAGACTGACTCTTCCAACTGCCTATGTTTAGAACCATTCCTGTGCCACTAGTTATAGATTCCGATGTTTCACTTCAGGTTTACTGTATCCCTCTGACCGTCTCATAGACGATGAAACACATAAATTGCATCGAAATTAAATAGAAAAGGCACAATGCCGACTTAAGTACTAGAAGACTGACTCTTCCTACTGTCTATGCTTTGAACCATTCCTGTGACACTAGTTATAGATTCCGATGCTTCACTCCAGGTTTACTGTATTCCTTGGACCTTCTTATTGACGATGAAACACAGAAATTGCATCGGAATTAAATACAAAAGGCACAATGGCGACTTAAGTACAAGTAGACTGACTTTTCCTACTGTCTATGCTTTGAACCATTCCTGTGACACTAGTTGTAGATTCCGATGGTTCATATCAGGTTTACTGTATCCCTTGGACCTTCTTATCGACTATGAAACACAGAAATTGCATAGAAATTAAATACAAAAGGCACAATGCCGACTTAAGTACAAGAATACTGACTCATCTTACTGTCTATGCTTTGAACCGTCCCTGTGACACTAGTTATAGGTTCCGATGCTTCTCTCCAGGTTTACTGTATCCCTTGGACCTTCTTATTGACGATGAAACACAGAAATTGCATCGGAATTAAATAAAAAAAGCACAATGCCGACTTAAGTACTAGAAGACTGACTCTTCTTACTGACTATGTTTTGAACCACTCCTGTGCCACTTGTTATAGATTCCGATGCTTCACTTCAGGTTTACTGTATCCCTCTGACCTTCTTATTGACGATGAAACCCAGAAATTGCAATGGAATTAATTACAAAAGGCACAATGCTGACTAATGTACAAGAAGACTGACCCTTCTTACTGTCTATGATTTGAACCATTCCTGTGACACTAGTTATAGATTCCGATGCTTCAATTCAGGTCTCCTGTATCCCTTGGACCTTCTTATTGACGATGAAACACAGAAGTAGCATCGGAATTAAATACAATAGGCACAATGCCGACTTAAGTACAAGAAGACTGACTCTTCTTACTGACTAAGTTTTGAACTATTCCTGTGACACTAAATATAGATTCCGATGCTTCACATCATATTTACTGTATCCCTCTGACCTTCTTATTGACGATGAAACACAGAAATTGCATCGGAAATAAATACAAAAGGCACAATGCCGACTTAAGTACATGTAGACTGACTTTTCCTACTGTCTATGTTTTGAACCATTCCTGTGACACTAGTTATAGATTCCGATGGTTCATTTCAGGTTTACTGTATCCCTTGGACCTTCTTATTGACGATGAAACACAGAAATTGCATCGGAATTAAATACAAAATGCACAAAGCCGACTAAACTACATGAAGACTGACTCTTCTTACTGACTATGTTTTGAACCATTCCTGTGACACTAGTTATAGATTCTGATGCCTAACTTCAGGATTACTGTATCCCTTGGACCTTCTTATTGACGGTGAAACACAGAAATTGCATCGGAATTAAATACAAAAGGCACAATGCCGACTAAACTACAAGAAGACTGACTCTTCTTACTGTCTATGTTTTGAACCATTCCTGTGACACTAGTTATAGACTCTGATGCTTCACTCCAGGTTTACTGTATCCCTTGGACCTTCCTATTGACGATGAAACACAGAAATTGCATCGGAATTAAATAAAAAAGGCACAATGCCGACTTAAGTAAAAGAAGTCTGACTCTTCTTACTGTCTGTGCTTTTAACCAATCCTGTGACACTAGTTATAGATTCCGATTCTTCACTCTAGGTTTACTGTATCCCTTGGACCTTCTTACTGACGATGAAACACAGAAATTGCATCTGAATTAAATAGAAAATTCACAATGATAACTTAAGTAAATGAAGACTGACTCTTCTTTCTGACAATGTTATGAACCATTCCTGTAACACTAGTTATAGATAACGATGTATCATTTCAGGTTTACTGTATCCCTTGGACCTTCTTATTGACGATGAAACACAGAAATTGCATCGGAATTATATAGAAAAGGCACAATGCCGACTTAAGTACAAGAAGACTGAATCTTCTTACTGACTATGTTTTGAACCATTCCTGTGACACTAGTCATAGATTCCGATGCTTCACTTCAGGTTTACTGTATCCCTCTGGCCTTCTTATTGACGATGAAACACAAAAATTGCATCGGAATTAAATACAAGAGGCACAATGCCGACTTAAGTAAAAGAAGACTGACTCTTCTTACTGTCTATGGTTTGAACCATTCCTGTGCCACTAGTTATGGATTCCGATGCTTCACTCTAGGTTTACTGTATCCCTTGGACCTTCTTATTGACGATGAAACACAGAAATTGCATCAGAATTAAATAGAAAAGGCACAATGATGACTTAAGTACAAGAAGACTGACTCTTCTTACTGACTATGATTTGAACCATTCCTGTGCCACTAGTTATAGATTCCGATGTTTCACTTCAGGTTTACTGTATCCCTCTGACCGTCTCATAGACGATGAAACACATAAATTGCATCGAAATTAAATAGAAAAGGCACAATGCCGACTTAAGTACTAGAAGACTGACTCTTCCTACTGTCTATGTTTTGAACAATTCCTGTGACACTAGTTATAGATTCCGATGTTTCACTCCAGGTTTACTGTATTCCTTGGACATTCTTATTGACGATGAAACACAGAAATTGCATCGGAATTAAATACAATAGGCACAACGCGGACTTAAATACACGAAGACTGACTCTTCTTACTCACTATGCTTTGAACTATTCCTGTGACACTAATTATAGATTCCGATGCTTCAGATCAGATTTTCTGTATCCCTCTGACCTTCTCATAGACGATGAAACACCGAAATTACATCATAATTACATACAAAAGGCACAATGCCGACTTAACTACGAGAAGACTGACTCTTCTTACTATGATTTGAACCATTCCTGTGACACTAGTTATAGATTCCGATGCTTCACCTCAGGTATACTGTATCCTTCTGACCTTCTAATTGACGATGAAACACAGAAATTGCATCGGAATTAAATACAAGAGGCACAATGCCGACTTAAGTAAAATAAGTCTGACTCTTTCTTACTGCCTTGGTTTGAACCATTCCTGTGAAACTAGTTATGGATTCCGATGCTTCACTCTAGGTTTACTGTATCCCTTAGACCTTCTTATTGACGATAAAACACAGAAATTGCATTAGAAATAAATAGAAAGGGCACAATGATGACTTAAGTACAAGAAGACTGACTCTTCTTACTGCCTATGATTTGAATCATACCTGTGACACTAGTTATAGATTTCGATGATTCACTTCAGGTTAACTGTATCCCTTGGACCTTCTTATTGACGATGAAACACAGAAATTGCATCGGAATTAAATACAAAAGGCACAATACCGACTTAAGTACAAGAAGACTGACTCTTCTTACTGGCTATGTTTTGAACCATTCCTGTGACACTAGTCATGGATTCCAATGCTTCACTTCAGGATTACTGTATCCCTTGGGCCTTCTTATTGACGATGAAACACAGAAATGGCGTCGGAATTAAATAGAAAAGGCACAATGCCGACTTAAGTACAAGAAAACTGACTCATCTTACTGTCTATGTTTTGAAACGTCCCTGTGACACTGGTTATGGATTCCGATGCTTCACTCCACGTTTACTGTGTCCGTTGGACCAACTTATTGACGATGAAACACAGAAATTGCATCGGAATTAAATACAAAAAGCACAGTGCCGACTTAAGTACAAGAAAACTGACTCTTCTTACTGTCTATGTTTTGAACCATTCCTGTGACACTAGTTATAGACTCTGATGCTTCACTCTAGGTTTACTGTATCCCTTGGACCTTCTTATTGACGATGAAACTCAGAAATTGCATCGGAATTATATAGAAAAGGCACAATGCCGACTTAAGTACAGGAATACTGACTCATCTTACTGTCTATGTTTTGAACCGTCCCTGTGAAGCTAGTTATAAATTCCGTTGCTTCACTCCAGGTTTACTGTATCCCTTGGTCCTTCTTATTGGCGATGAAACACAGATATTGCATCGGAATTAAATACAAAAAGCACAATGCCGACTTAAGTACAAGAAGACTGAATCTTCTTACTGACTATGTTTTGAACCATTCCTGTGACACTAGTTATAGATTCCGATGCTTCACTTCAGGTTTACTGTATCCCTCTGGCCTTCTTATTGACGATGAAACACAAAAATTGCATCGGAATTAAATACAAGAGGCACAATGCCGACTTAAGTAAAAGAAGACTGACTCTTCTTACTGTCTATGGTTTGTACCATTCCTGTGCCACTAGTTATGGATTCCGATGCTTCACTCTAGGTTTACTGTATCCCTTGGACCTTCTTATTGATGATGAAACACAGAAATTGCATCAGAATTAAATAGAAAAGGCACAATGATGACTTAAGTACAAGAAGACTGACTCTTCTTACTGACTATGATTTGAACCATTCCTGTGACACTAGTTATAGATTCCGATGATTCACTTCAGGTTAACTGTATCCCTTGGACCTTCTTATTGACGATGAAACACAGATATTGCATCGGAATTAAATACAAAAGGCACAATGCCGAATTAAGTACAAGGAGACTGACTCTTCTTACTGGCTATGTTTTGAACCATTCCTGTGACACTAGTCATGGATTCCAATGCTTCACTTCAGGTTTACTGTATCCCTCTGACCTTCTTATTGACGATGAAACACAGATATTGCATCAGAATTAAATACAAAAGGCACAATGCCGAGTTAAGTACAAGAAGACTAACTCTTCTTACTGTCTATGTTTTGAACCATTCCTGTGACACTAGTTATAGACTTCGAAGCTTCACTCCAGGTTTATTGTATCCCTTGGACCTTCTTATTGCCGCTGAGACACAGAAATTGCATCGGAATTACATACAAAAGGCACAATGCCGACTTAAGTAAAAGATGTCTGACTCTTCTTACAGTCTATGCTTTGAACCATTCCTGTGACACTAGTGATAGATTCCGATGCATCACTCCAGGTTTACTGTATCCCTTGGACCTTCTTATTGACGATGAAACACAGAAATTGCATCAGAATTAAATACAATAGGCAAACTGCCGACTTAAGTACAAGAAGACTGACTCTTCCTACTGTCTATGTTTTGAACCATTCCTGTGACACTAGTCATAGATTCCGATGCTTCACTTCAGGTTTACTGTATCAATGGGATCTTCTTATTGACGATGAAACACAGTAATTGCATCGGAATTAAATACAAAAGGCACAATACCGACTTAAGTACAAGATGACTGACTCTCCTTACTGACTATGTTTTGAACCATTCCTGTGACACTAGTCATAGATTCCGATGCTTCACGTCAAGTTTACTGTATCCCTCCGACCGTCTTATTGACGACGAAACACAGAAATTGCATCGGAATTAAATGGAGGATGCACAATGCCGACTTAAGTACAATAAGACTGAATCTTCCAACTCGCTATGTTTTGAACCATTCCTGTGACACTAGTTATAGATTCCGATGCTTCACTTCAGGTTTACTGTATCCCTCTGACCTTCTTATTGACGATGAAACACAGAAATTGCATCAGAATTAAATTGGAAACGCACAATACCGACTTAAGTAGAAGAAGACTGACTCTTCCAACTGTCTGTGCTTTGAACCATTCCTGTGACACTAGTTTTTTATTCCGATGCTTCACTTCAGGTTAACTGTATCCCTTGGCCCTTCTTATTGACGATGAAACACAGAAATTGCATCGGAATTAAATACAAAAGGCACAATGGCCACTTAAGTAAAAGAAGCCTGACTCCTCTTACTGTCTATGATTTGAACCATTCCTGTCACACTAGTTGTAGATTCCGATGCTTCACTTCAGGTTTACTGTATACCTTGGACCATCTTATTGACGATGAAACACAGAAATTGCATCAGAATTAAATAGAAAAGGCACAATGATGACTTAATAACAAGAAGACTGACTCTTCTTACTGACTATGTTTGAACGATTCCTGTGATACTAGTAATAGATTCCGATGATTCACTTCAGGTTTACTGTATCCCTTGTACCGTCTTATTGACGATGAAACACAGAAATTGCATCGGAATTAAATACAAAGGCACAATACCGACTTAAGTACAAGAAGACTGACTCTTCCTACTGTCTATGTTTTCAACCATTCCTGTGACACTAGTATTTTATTCAGATGCTTCACTTAAGGTTTACTGTATCCCTCGGACCTTCTTATGGACGATGAAACACAGAAATTGCAGCGGAATGAAATACATAAAGGCACAATGCCAACTTAAGTACAAGAAGACTGAATCTTCCAACTCTCTATGTTTTGAACCATTCCTGTGACACTAGTTATAGATTCCGATTATTCAGTTCAGGTCTACTGTATCCCTCTGACCTTCTTATAGACGATGAAACACAGAAATTGCATCGGAATTAAATAGAAAAGGCACAATACCGACTTAAGTACAAGAAGACTGACTCTTCCTACTGTCTATGTTTTGAACCATTCCTGTGACACTAATCATAGATTCCGATGCTTGACATCAGGTTTACTGTATCCCTTGGACCTTCTTATTGACGACGTAACACACAAATTGCATCGGAATTATATACAAAAGGCACAATGCCGACTTAAGGACAAGAAGCCTGACTCTTCTTACTGACTATGTTTTGAACCATTCCTGTGACACTAGTTATAGATTCCGATGGTTCATTTCAGGTTTACTGTATCCCTTGGACCTTCTTATTTACGATGAAACACAGAAATTGCATCGGAATTCAATACAAAAGGCACAATGCCGACTGAAGTACAAGAAGACTGACTCTTCCAACTGTCTATGTTTTGAACCATTCGTGAAACACTAGTTATAGATTCCGATGCTTCACTTAAGGTTTACTGTATCCCTCTGACCTTCTTATTGACGATGAATCACAGATATTGCATTGGAATTAAATAAAAAAGGCACAATGCCGACTTAACTACAAGATGACTGACTTTTCTTACTGACTATGGTTTGAACCAATCCTGTGACACTAGTTATAGATTCCGATGCTTAACTTCAGGATTACTGTATCCCACTGACCTTCTTAGTGACGATGAAACACAGAAATTGAATCGGAAATAAATAGAAAAAGCAGAATGCCGACTAAAGTACAAGAATACTGACTCATCTTACTGTCTATGATTTGAAACGTCCCTGTGACACTAGTCATAGATTCCGATGCTTCACTCCAGGTTACTGTATCCCTTGGACCTTCGTATTGACGATGAAACACAGAAAATGCAACGGAATGATATACAAAAGGCACAATACCGACATAAGTACAAGAAGACTGACTCTTCTTACTGACTTTGCTTTGAAACATTCCAGTGACACTAGTTATAGATTCCGATGCTTCACATCAGGTTTACTGTATCCCTCTGACTTTCTTATTGACGATGAAACACAGAAATTGCATCGGAATTAAATACAAAAGGCACAATGCCGTCATAAGTACAAGAAGTCTGACTCTTCCAAATCTCTATGTTTTAAACCACTGCTGTGCCACTAGTTATAGATTCCGATGCTTCACTTCAGGTTTACTGTATCCCTTGGACCTTCTTGTTAACGATGAAACACAGAAATTGCATCGGAATTAAATAGAAAAAGCACAATGCCGACTTAAGTACAAGAAGACTGACTCTTCTTACTGTCTATGGTTTGAACCATTTATGTGACACTAGTTATAGATTCCGATGCTGCACTTCAGGTTTACTGTGTCCCTTGGACCTTCTTGTTGACGATGAAACACATAAATTCCATCGGAATTAAATAGAAATGGCACAATGCCGACTTAAGTACAGGAATACTGACTCATCTTACTGTCTATGTTTTGAACCGTCTCTGTCGCTCTAGTTATACATTCTGATGCTTCACTCCTGGTTTGCTGTATCCCTTGGACCTTCTTATTGACGTTAAAACACAGACATTGCATCGGAATTAAATACAAAAGGCACAACGCCGACTTAAGTAAAATAAGCCTGACTCTTTCTTACTGCCTTGGTTTGAACCATTCCTGTGAAACTAGTTATGGATTCCGATGCTTCACTCTAGGTTTACTGTATCCCTTGGACGTTCTTATTGACGATAAAACACAGAAATTGCATCAGAAATAAATAGAAAGGGCACAATGATGACTTAAGTACAAGAAGACTGACTCTTCTTACTGCCTATGATTTGAATCATACCTGTGACACTAGTTATAGATTCCGATGATTCACTTCAGGTTAACTGTATCCCTTGGGCCTTCTTTTTGACGATGAAACATAGAAATTGCATCGGAATTAAATACAAAAGGCACAATACCGACTTAAGTACAAGAAAACTGACTCATCTTACTGTCTATGTTTTGAACCGTCCCTGTGACACTGGTTATAGATTCCGATGCTTCACTCCAGGTTTACTGAGTCCCTTGGACCAACTTATTGACGATGAAACAGAGAAATTGCATCGGAATTAAATACAAAAAGCACAGTGCCGACTTAAGTACAAGAAAACTGACTCTTCTTACTGACTATGCTTTGAACCATTCCTGTGATACTAGTTATAGATTCCGATGCTTTACTTCAGGTTTACTGTATCCCTCTGACATTCTTATTGACGATGAAACACAGAAATTGCATCAGAATTAAATACAAAAGGCACAATGCCGAATTAAGTACAAGAAGACTAACTCTTCTCACTGTCTATGTTTTGAACCATTCCTGTGACACTAGTTATAGACTTCGAAGCTTCACTCCAGGTTTACTGTATCCCTTGGACGTTCTTATTGCCGATGAATCACAGAAATTGCATCGGAATTACATACAAAAGGCACAATGCCGACTTAAGTAAAAGATGTCTGACTCTTCTTACTGTCTATGTTTTGAACCATTCCTGTGACACTAGTTATAGATTCCGATGCTTCACTCCAGGTTTGCTGTATCTCTTGGACCTTCTTATTGACGATGAAACACAGAAATTGCATCAGAATTAAATACAATAGGCAAACTGCCGAGTAAAGTACAAGAAGACTGACTCTTCCTACTGTCTATGTTTTAACCATTCCTGTGACACTAGTCATAGATTCCAATGCTTCACTTCAGGTTTACTCTATCAATGGGACCTTCTTATTGACGATGAAACACAGTAATTGCATCGGAATTAAATACAAAAGGCACAATACCGACTTAAGTACAAGATGACTGACTCTTCTTACTGACTATGTTTTGAACCATTCCTGTGACACTAGTCATAGATTCCGAAGCTTCACTTCAGGTTTACTGTATCCCTCCGACCGTCGTATTGACGACGAAACACAGAAATTGCATCGGAATTAAATAGAGAATGCACAATGCCGACTTAAGTACAAGAAGACTGAATCTTCCAACTCTCTATGTTTTGAACCATTCCTGTGACACTAGTTATAGATTCCGATGCTTCACCTCAGGCTTACTGTATCCCTCTGACCTTCTTATTGACGATGAAACACAGAAATTGCATCAGAATTAAATTGGAAAAGCACAATACCGACTTAAGTACAAGAAGACTGACTCTTCCAACGGTCTATGCTTTGAACCATTCCTGTGACACTAGTTTTCTATTCCGATGCTTCACTTCAGGTTTACTGTATCCCTTGGCCCTTCTTATTGACGATGAAACACAGAAATTGCATCGGAATTAAATAGAAAAAGCACAATGCCGAATTAAGTACAAGAAGACTGACTCTTTTTACTGTCTATGTTTTGAACCATTCCTGTGACACTAGCTATAGACTCCGATGCTTCACTCCAGGTTTACTGTATCCCTTGGACCTTCTTCTTGACGATGAAACACAGAAATAACATCGGAATTAAATAGAAAAGGCACAATGATGACTTAAGTACAAGAAGACTGACTCTTCTTACTGACTATACTTGAACCATTCCTGTGATACTAGTTATTGATTCCGATGATTCACTTCAGGTTTACTGTATCCCTTGTACCTTCTTATTGACGATGAAACACAGAAATTGCATCGCAATTAAATACAAAGGCACAATACCGACTTAAGTACAAGAAGATTGACTCTTCCCACTGTCTATGTTTTCAACCATTCCTGTGACACTAGTTTTTTATTCAGATGCTTCACTTAAGGTTTACTGTATCCCTCGGACCTTCTTATGGACGATGAAAGACAGAAATTGCATCGGAATGAAACACAAAAGGCACAATGCCGACTTAAGTACAAGAAGCTTGAATCTTCCAACTCTCTATGTTTTGAACCATTCCTGTGACACTAGTTATAGATTCCGATGCTTCAGTTCAGGTTTACTGTATCCCTCTGACCTTCTTATAGACGTTGAAACACAGAAATTGCTTCGAAATTAAATAGATAAGGCACAATACCGACTTAAGTACAAGAAGACTGACTCTTCCTACTGTCTATGTTTTGAACCATTCCTGTGACACTAATTATAGATTCCGATGCTTGACAACAGGTTTACTGTATCCCTTGGACCTTCTTATTGACGATGTAACACACAAATTGCATCGGAATTATATACAAAAGGCACATCGCCGACTTAAGTACAAGAAGCCTGACTCTTCTTACTGACTATCTTTTGACTCATTCCTGTGACACTAGTTATAGATTCCGATGTTTCATTTCAGGTTTACTGTATCCCTTGGACCTTCTTATTGGTGATGAAACACAGAAATTGCATCGGAATTAAATACAAAAGGCACAATGCCGACTTAATTACAAGAAGACTGACTCTTCCAACTCTCTATGTTTTGAACCATTCGTGAAACACTAGTTATAGAGTCCGATGCTCCACTTAAGGTTTGCTGTATACCTCTGACCTTCTTATTGACGATGAATCACAGAAATTGCATTGGAATTAAATAAAAAAGCACAATGCCGACTTAACTACAAGAAGACTGACTCTTCTTACTGACTATGGTTTGAACCATTCCTGTGACACTAGTTATAGATTCCGATGCTTAACATCAGGATTACTGCATCCCACTGACCTTCTTAGTGACGATGAAACACAGAAATTGAATCGGAAATAATTACAAAAAGCAGAATGCCGACTAAAGTACAAGAATACTGACTCATCTTACTGTCTATGATTTGAAACGTCCGTGTGACACTAGTTATAGATTCCGATGCTTCACTCCAGGTTACTGAATCCCTTGGACCTTCGTATTGACGATGAAACACAGCAATTGCATCGGAATGAAATACAATAGGCACAATACCGACATAAGTACAAGAAGACTGACTCTTCTCACTGACTATGTTTTGAACCATTCCAGTGACACTAGTTATAGATTCCGATGCTTCACATCAGGTTTACTGTATCCCTCTGACCTTCTTAATGACGATGAAACACAGAAATTGCATCGGAATTAAATACAAAAGGCACAATGCCCAATTAAGAACTAGAAGACCGACTCTTCTTACTGTCTATGTTTTGAACCATCCCTGTGACACTAGTTATAGATTCCGATGCTTCACTCCAGGTTTACCGTGTCCCTTGGACCTTCGTATTGACGATGAAACACAGAAATTGCATCGGAATTAAATACAAAAGGCACAATACCGACTTAAGTACAAGAAGACTGACTCTTCTTACTGACTATGTTTTGAACCATTCCTGTGACACTAGTTATAGATTCCGATGCTGCACTTCAGGTTTACTGTATCCCTCTGACCTTCTTATTGACGATGAAACACAGAAATTTCATCGGAATTAAATACAAATGGCACAATGCCGAATTAAGTACAGGAAGACTGAGTCTTCTTACTGTCTATGTGTTGAACCACTCCCGTGACACTAGTTATAGATTCCGATGCTTCACTTCAGGTTTACTGTACCCCTCTGACCTTCTTATTGACGATGAAACACAGAAATTGCATCGGAATTAAATACAAAAGGCACAATGCCGATTTAAGTGCAAGAAGACTGACTCTTCCGACTGTCTATGTTTTGAACCATTCCTGTGACACTAGTTATAGTTTCCGATGCTTCACTCCAGGTTTACTGTGTCCCTTGGACCTTCTTATTGACGATGAAACACAGAAATTGCATCGGAATTAAATACAAAAGGCACAATGCCGTCTAAGTACAAGAAGTCTGACTCTTACAACTCTCTATGTTTTAAACCACTCCTGTGCCACTAGTTATAGATTCCGATGCTTCACTTCAGGTTTACTGTATCCCTTGGACCTTCTTGTTGAAGATGAAACACAGAAATTGCATCGGAAGTAAATACAAAAGGCACAATGCCGACTTAAGTACAAGAATACTGACTCATCTTACTTTCTATGTTTTGAACCGTCCCTGTGACACTAGTTATAGATTCCAATGCTTCACTCCAGAATTACTGTATCCCTTGGACATTCTTATTGACGTTGAAACACAGACATTGCATCGGAATTAAATACAAAAGGCACAACGCCGACTTAAGTACAAGAAGAGTGACTCTTCTTACTGTCTATGAATTGAACCATTTCTGTGACACTAGTTACAGATTACGATGCTTCGCTTCAGGTTTACTGTATCCCTCTGACCTTCTTATTGACGATGAAACACAGAAAGTGCATCAGAATTAAATACAAAAGGCACAATGCCATATTAAGTACAAGAAGACTGACTCTTCTTACTGTCTATGCGTTGAAACATTCCTGTGACACTAGTTATAGACTCCGATGCTTCACTCCAGGTTTACTGTATCCCTCTGACCTTCTTATTGCCGATGAACGACAGATATTGCATCGGAATTAAATACAAAAGGCACAATGCCGACTAAAGTACAAGAAGACTGACTCATCTGACAGTCAATGTTTGAACCATTCCTGTGACACTACTTTTAGCTTCCGATGCTTCACTTCAGCTTTACTGTATCCCTTCGACCTTCTTATTGACGATGAAACACATAAATTGCATCGGAAATATATAGAAAAGGCACAATGCCGACTTAAGTACAAGAAGACTGACTCTTCCTACGGTCTATGCTTTGAACCATTCCTGTGACACTAGTTTTTTATTCCGATGCCTCACTTCAGGTTTACTGTATCCCTTGGCCCTTCTTATTGACGATGAAACACAGAAATTGCGTCGGAATTAAATAGAAAAAGCACAATGCCGAATTAAGTACAAGAAGACTGACTCTTTTTACTGTCTATGTTTTGAACCATTCCTGTGACACTAGCTATAGACTCCGATGCTTCACACCAGGTTTACTGTATCCCTTGGACCTTCTTATTGACGATGAAACACAGAAATAGCATCGGAATTAAATACAAAAGGCACAATGCCCACTTAAGTAAAAGAAGTCTGACTCTTCTTACTGTCTATGGTTTGAACCATTCCTGTGACACTAGTTGTAGATTCCGATGCTTCACTTCAGTTTTACTGTATACCTTGGACCTTTTTATTGACGATGAAACACAGAAATTGCATCAGAATTAAATAGCAAAGGCACAATGATGACTTAAGTACAAGAAGACTGACTCTTCCTACTGACTATGTTTGAACCATTCCTGTGATACTAGTTATAGATTCCGATGCTTCACATCAGGTTTACTGTATCTCTCTGACCTTCTTATTGACGATGAAACACAGAAATTGCATCGGAATTAAATACAAAAGGCACAATGCCGAATTAAGTACAAGAAGACTGACTCTTCTTACTGTCTATGTGTTGAACCATTCCTGTGACACTAGTTATAGATTCCGATGCTTCACTTCAGGTTTACTGTATCCCTCTGACCTTCTTATTGACGATGAAACACAGAAATTGCGTCGGAATTAAATACAAAAGGCACAATGCCGACTTAAGTACAAGAAGACTGACTCTTCCGACTGTCTATGTTTTGAACCATTCCTGTGACACTCGATATAGATTTCGATGCTTCACTCCAGGTTTACTGTGTCCCTTGGACCTTCTTATTGACGATGAAACACAGAAATAGCATCGGAATTAAATACAATAGGCACAATACGGACTTAAGTACAAGAAGACTGACTCTACTTACTGACTATGTTTTGAACAATACCTGTGGCACTAGTCATGGATTCCGATGCTTAACTTCAGGATTACTGTATCCCTTGGACCTTCTTATTGACGATGAAACACAGAAATTGCATCGGAATTAAATACAAAAGGCACAATGCCGACTTAAGTACAAGAAGACTGACTCTTCTAACTGACTATGTTTTGAACCATTCCTGTGACACTAGTTATTGATTCCGATGCTTCATTTGATGTTTACTGTATCCCTCTGACCTTCTTATTGACGATGAAGCACAGAAATTGCATCGGAATCAAACACAAAAGGCACAATGCCGAATTAAGTACAAGAAGACTGACTCTTCTTACTGTCTATGTTTGAACCTTTCCTGTGACACTAGTTATAGACTCCGATGCTTCACTCCAGGTTTACTGTATCCCTTGGACATTCTTCTTGACGATGAAACACAGAAATTGCATCGGAATTACATACAAAAGGCAAACTGCCGGCTTAAGTACAAGAGGACTGACTCTTACTAGTGTCTATGTTTTGAACCATTCCTGTGACACTAGTCATAGATTCCGATGCTTCACTTCAGGTTTTCTGTATCAATTGGACCTTCTTATTGACGATGAAACAGAGAAATTGCATCGGAATTAAATACAAAAGGCGCAATACCGACTTAAGTACAAGATGACTGACTCTTCTTACTGACTATGCTTTAAAACCATTCGTGTGACACTAGTCATAGACTCCGATGCTTCACTTCAGGTTTACTGTATTCCTCCGACGGTCTTATTGACGACGAAACACAGAAATTGCATCGGAATTAAATAGAGAATGCACAATGCCGACTTAAGTACAAGAAGACTGAATCTTCCAACTCTCTATGCTTTGAACCATTCCTGTGACATTAGTTATAGATTCCGATGTTTCACTTCAGGTTTACTGTATCCCTCTGACCTTCTTATTGACGAAGAAACACAGAAATTGCATCGGAATTAAATTGGAATGGCACAATACCGATTTAAGTACAAGAAGACAGACTTTTCCTACTGTCTATGTTTTGAACCATTCCTGTGACACTAGTTTTTTATTCCGATGCTTCACTTCAGGTTTACTGTATCCCTTGGCCCTTCTTATTGACGATGAAACACAGAAATTCCATCGGAATTAAATAGAAAAAGCACAATGCCGAATTAAGTACAAGAAGACTGACTCTTCTTACTGTCTATGTTTTGAACCATTCCTGTGACACTAGTTATAGACTCCGATGCTTCACTCCAGGATTACTGTATCCCTCTGACCTTCTTATTA